>NC_084460.1:247320584-247623615 GCF_027409185.1 Cynocephalus volans
GGCTGATGTTATAGCCCTTTGTAGATTAAAGACAGTGTTTATTCCTAAGTTGTAATGTTTCCCAAGAATTGGGGTGAAGAATTATACAATTAACAATTTCACTCTTTCATCCTTGCAGTGGGTATTTTAGAAGACAGCCCCACCCAAAGTTGATCTCCAATTATGCGCTGTGATCATTAATCAGTCCGTTGAGGTTGACTGTCACCGATTATAACTTCTGTGGCTTTTGGCTACATATTTTGCCCATGACAAAGTCTAGAAAACTTTAGGCTAAATATTGTTATATTCTTTCTTAAATAGTGTTAAAATGCCTTCCAGTATATGGAATACACTAGACTTCTTTCTTATACTGTTGAAGATATTTTCTTTTTGAAAATTTTATGGGTATTTGACTGGCAAATAAGGAGAATGGTGATTGTTGGCCCTTAAAATCTGCACATTTTGCCATCTGTCTAGAAGTCAAAATTATGCAATATATAATGTTTAGGAAGAGCTTAAATACAGACATTTCTCTTCTATAATATTTCATAGAATCAAACATTTTTGCTTGTTTCAGTTTACCATTTTTGCTATTACCATTACATTACCTTCTATTTATTAAAATGCACTTATTATAGTAGACCAGGAAGACAAGATACATGCTTCTTCAAATATAAAGCTATCAGAAGTGAGAAAATGCTCTATGTATTGTAGAATTCGTGCAACAGCTTTCACAGATATTCCTCTCCTTACATGTGTCTCCTAAATGGCTTCTTAAAAACATTCTTTCCTGACTAAAACCATTTTGAGAGAAGAGCTGGTTATCTCTGAACAAACCATACAGAGTAATTTTAAAATTTATTGTGCCAGAATTGAAAACAAAAATCCAAAAATCTTAAAGTCAAATGGTTTCTTGGATAGTGGGATTTTTCATTTAATCACTGTATGAACTGATGCAGTACAGATACCCAAACTAAATTAAATATAATTCCTGCTGTGCTATTGCTGCCTTCATCAACAATGGTTAGCCTCATTGTTCTAAATCACCCTTTGCTAGTAAAAAGAAACCTAATTACTAGGTCTGCTAAGTTAAAGAGAACAAGTACTTGTCAAATTGGATTTGGATATATTGGGGATAAACCCACTGCTGATGTAAATTCAATAAAAACAGTTAAGATGCAAAAAAGGGACAATGATATAACAAATTTTTGTTTATTTATCATTCTTCAGACTTACTCTCAAGTGAGACTTTCTTTAAAAATTGCATTAATGAGCAAGAACCATATGGCTTGTGATGGAGATATTGCAAGAGTGGCATAAATCCAGCTGTCCGTTTCCAGCACATAAGCATGTTTTATTTGCTGTTTCATTGTTTCTAGTAAAAGAATTTGCTTATGTGTTAAGTATACACAAAATATTTCATTTTCTTTTTATATGGCTGATAATGAATATTCCATCATCATTATTATTTCACATTTACACAGCACCTTTCTTTTGAGTAATTCAAATAATTTATAACCAAATCACACAATCTATTTATGTAAATATTTTGCATGCCTATTTAACAACCTTGAAGCTTGCCATGTGTTCACATTCATGGATTTACAAATAACTTATAAGGGGTCAGTTATAATGAAATGAATTTTATTGATTTTATTTTCTGTTTATTTAACCTGTGAAATTGGAGAGTAGAGGTAGAGGGAGCTAAATAGGAGGGAAAAACATAGCATGTCAACCTTAATTTTCTGCCAGTTGTATGCAATATATCTGTTGTGGGGGTGGGGGGCAATAGGAAGAGAATTTAGTAAGCTTCTTTAAAAAAATGTTGTCATTATAATGAATTAATGTAATACCTTTCTTACTTTTAAAATCCCCAAATATTTCAGGTGATTTTTTTCAACTACCTTTTAAACCTAGGTATTAATAGCATTGAGTCTTATTCTGTACATATATTCAATAAGCTTTTATTGAGGGTCACTGTGTATAGGATACTTTGACATTGGAATTTTCCTTTAAATCAGAATGCGTCAGTTCAGAACTCACAAGCTCTCAGTTCATAGATTGAATCAGATCTGTAACATATGCATAGTTTGGCTTGCAGAGTATCTTATAAACTTTTTTGACTTGGAAGCAATGTTTAAAAATTAAGATATTGCACAACATAATCTAGATTGATGTTTCTTTTAGAAAATTAGAAGATTTGGCTGTACTGAGTTCAGGTTTCTTCATAGCAATGGTTTGCTGGGGTCTAGTAGCCATGGCCCCTTATAGAAGGGCATGCCTGCTTTCGTTGTCATCCTTTTCCATGACTTCCTAACTGAAAGTAGTTAATAGGACATCATGTTTGAGGCAAAGGAAGAGGAAAGAGCAGGAGATTAAGCTAGGGAAGTAAGATGAACCAAATGTTGATGACTCTTGTAGAACATCTGAAAGAGTTTAGTCCCATAATTTTGTGGGCAATGGGAAGTCTTTGGAAGACTAAATTAGAAAGTAAAGTAATTTTATGTATGTTTTAGAAAATCCACTTTGGTAATAGCTTGTAGGATGAATGGAAGGATTGAGACTGAATGGGGCGGGATTGGTTTAAGAGCCTATAAATCAATGCAATACTCTATGGAGAAATGATCGTAGTTTGAATAGAAAGCAAATTAGAAAAGATTTTATGTTAAACTAGATATGTTGAGTGAGAGACAGGTCAGAGTCTAGGATAAATGTCACTGTGCTTTCTTATGAGACTAATTGGATGGTGGGCCATCAACCAAGATGAGTTGATGGAAAGATAAAGAAATTTAGTTTTGAATATCTTGAGGTTGAAGTTTTTGCAGGACATCTAGGTGGAAATACACTGTAGGCAGTTGGGTATATGACTCTGAATTTCATTGGAATGGAGATCATACATACATAAGATGGTGTCAATATACTAGCAGAGGACAAAAGCAGGCGGATAAGCCAAGACAGAATCTTGTGGAATGCCAAAGAGAGAGTAGTGAAATATAATAGAAAAGAGCATTTTTAAAAGGTAGAATTCTTAAAAGGGCTAGAAGTCAAGTATTACCAAATGTTCACTGGATTTGACAATTGGACGAGAACAATTTGGTAAAGGTAGAAGTTGGAAGGGGAAATCTGATTGTGGCGTGCATTAAAAAAATAAAAGAAAGTTGAGAAAATGTAGACTAGAAAAAGTCTATCCACCAGCACAGGGAAATTTGCCTTTATCTGGGCATTTGTGGAAAAACATTTCTCCCTAAGACTTTATGACTAAAAACGTGTCTTATGGCAATTTGGAGTTCTGATTTGTACTACCCATGTGATTGGAGAACCCCAAACCCTGACATTACATAAGAAAGTGGTCACAACCTGGTAAAACTTCTTGACATTGAGCAGAATCAAACACAAAATCCTTCTGGATGACACAACAAGCCCATTGTCCAGACTGGGACACAAACCCCTCACATGCAGGTCTATGAGCTAAGTAACCGGCAAAAAGGTCCTTGGAATCCATAGATTGGAGAGCATGGCTGCATGAGGTGGGCGCCCAAGGCAGTCAATGCCCAGCCAAGTGGTGATGCCGTGCAGGCGCACTAACTCCACCCACACCTGAGTTATTTACAAAGAATGCACCCCACCATGCCCGACTGGACCGAAGGTGAGGGGGCCTGATTAAACTATTCTATTTTTCCAACAATCCACCCCTTCAGGGTCCCTAGCCATACAATCTACGTGTACAGAATCTTCCGTGATGTTTCCTTAGTGAGGATAGATGACCCTTACATTCACATATTACACATTCCATCTCACTCCCAAAAGTCTTTAGCTTGTTGCAGCACCAACTCAAAAGTCCAAAGTCTCATCTGAGACTAAAGGCAAAACTTTCAGCTGTGAACCTGTAAAGAGTCAAAAACAAGTTTATCTACTTCCAAGATACAGTGGGACAGACATTGGGTACACATTCCCATTCCAGAAGGGAGGAATAGAAAGGAAAAACAGGCCCCAAACAAATCCAAAACCCAAACAGGGCAAACATTAAGCACACTGGGGCACCAGGACCCCTAAAGTGTTGGGCAACCTCACTCCTACAGCTCCACCAAGTGCAGCCTATTGAGCTGCCCTGCTGCCTGCAGCTTTTCCAGGCTGGCGCTGCACATTGCCAGCAGCCTCACAGTTCTGGGCTCCTGGTGGCAGTCCCACCATCCTGGCTCCACTAGACATTTCCCCAGTGGGAGTTCTCTGTGGGGGCTCTGATCTCACTTTTCTGCTCAACATTGCTCCGTTGATGACCTCTGCAGCAGCTCCACCCCTGTAGCAGGTCTCCGCCTGAGTCCCCCAGCTTTTTCATACATTTTCTGAAATCTAGGTGGAAGCTGCCATGCCTCCACTGCTCTTACATACTGCTGCAAACTTAACACAACGTGACCGCCACCAAGGTTTTCAGCTTTTGCTCTTTGGAGGTGCTGAGGCAGGATTGCTCCAGCCAGAGTGGTTGGGAGACAGGGAGCAGTTTGCTGAGGGCAGCAGTGCCCCAGGTCTGTCCTCCAGAGAAACTCAGTTCTCCTAGGCCTCTGTGATGGGAGGATTATCTCCGAAACTTCTGAAATACCCTCAGGGCCTTTTCATTGTCTTGGCTATAAGCATCTAGCTGCCCCATCCCCAGCTCCTGAATTACCTGAATCAGCTTGGCTTACACCAGCTATTCACTCACAGTCTTGGGCAGTTCTGCAGCGTTTGCCCACAGATCAAACAACTGCATTGACTCGGTCACTCTTTTCTCTGGTTTATATGGCGCCTGTTGAGCTATCTGCTTTTGCAGGTTTATATGGCACCTGGCCAGCCATCAGGTTTAAGTGGCATCCTCCAAGCCTTTTCGGGTTTAAGTGGCACCTGATGAACCATCTGCCTTTGGACAAACATGACATGCATTTACTACATTGTCTCCAGAGCACATTACACCATCCACCCCTAGGTCCTGTAGCTGCAGCAGCCAGGGGCTCTCCCTGTTTCTGCTGCTTTACTGTCTCCCCAAGTCAACCAGTTCAGCCTGGGTATACAAGACATAGGTGGTGAACTGGGTCACCTGACAGAGGCTGTTTGTGCTTCATTTTCTGCACAGTCTCCCCCAACTCGTCACTGCATTGGTTGTCCTCCCTGGTGTAAGAGGTGGGAGTGGCCAGTTGCTGCACATCATTCTCCAGGATAATCATTTGCACTTCCAACAACTCTGCTTTCTGCCGCAAATCTCGATCAGTTTGCAACACAGTGAGCAGTAGCCAGGCTCCAGTCAGCAGAAAAGTGGCCACTGGGCACCACATGCTCAAGGATAGCCACATTTCCTCCCTCTCCCAAGGGGTTTTCTGCCACAGTGCCTGGTCTATGCTGCCTTGCAATACAGTGTGCAGCAACTAGATCCCGATCAATAGGAAGGTCGCCATTAGGCAGAGCATATTCACAAGTAGCCACATTTCCTCCTTCTTCCAAGGGCTTTTGGCTCCTGTACCTCCTCAGAATCCTGCTACAACTATGCCAATTGTCAAGCTAGGGCTGGGTCTGGAGCTCACAGACCCCTCAAGCCCATTGTTGAGACTGGGTCACAAACCATTTTCACACAGGTCTATGAGCTAGGTAACTGGCAAAAAGTCCTTGGAAGCTGTAGGTTGGAGAGCATGGCCACACAGAGTGTATGCCTGAGGCAGTCAATGCCAGCCAAGTGGTGACGCTGTGCAGGTGCACTAACTCCACCCACACACAACTTATTTACAAAGAATGCACTGCACCACCCCCAACTGGACCTACGGTGAGGGGGCCTGATTAAACTATTCTATTTTCCCAACACCTTTACATCCAGAAGACTTAGAATTCCCAGCATACCTTTTCTGGTTTCTTTCTATTGCTGCTTAACAAACCCCCTTAGATTATACTTTATCAAAATCTTCTCAGGTTGCTTCATCACTCCGAGATTAAACTATCTGATGGAAATACATTTTACTCACTTCTTGCCCCTTCGATACCAATCCCAAAGGGGTTTAAATCTTGGGTCAAAATCTGCTTTTTACATTCTATATCACTCCTTCTCAATTGATTTGTTTTCCCAAACTTCCAAAACCTTCTTCCACATGGTTTATGTAATGTGATCTCTAGCTATAAACCACAGAAACCCTCAGTCTCCATAGCCTTACCCCTCATTTTTCTTCTAACACTATCAACTCATTTCCACCCTGATTACTTTGCTCCTGCTTTTCCTGTTGTCTGCAATTTTCCTCCCTGATTATTCAAGTCCTACATTCACTTACAATTCAATCCCCACTCCTTTCTCACCTGATATCATATATCTTCAGTCAAGTACCTTCTGGAGGTGAAATACCTCAGGGCTTTGCTTGCAACTCGTACTATACCTGGTATTGACTAAGAAATAAAAAGCACTTAATATATTCAATTACTGTTTGTTGAATTGAATCCATGAAACATTCACCTAGGTAAGTTCATATTCTTTATAAATGAAGAAAAGAGAGTGTAGGAAAATACTAATATCTCACAATCAGGCAAAGATCATGGTAAATATGGGAGAGAAAACTCAGTGTCCATATCTAAAAATAATCCCAACTACAGGCACTGAAACTAATAGATCAGTATCCTTTTTTATTCTAAACTCTCATGGGCTTGACTAAACGATTTTAAATTACATCAGTGAATCTCAGTGGACTCGCTATTTGAAGTAACAGAACTAAAACCATGAAATGAATTTTTGCCTTAATAGACTTCTTTGTCCCACATTATCTTTCGACAATAGTTTTGCTTTGTGTAGTTAAAATCGAAATTGAATATAGTAACTGTGAATTTCGTTAGGTTCCCTATGTATTTCTCTTAATATATATATATGTATATATATATATATTTGCAGGTACATTTGTCCAGTACCCATCTACCTGGTATATCCTCCTTAGCAACAGATTAATCTTGGACTGTTTTTTTCTTATCAATCATGTTTATTTTAATCATGTTTCTCTTCTCAGCATCCTACTACTTTCCATTTCATCACTCTGGGGTTATTTCCATTGTTTCAAAATCTTCCCACATTCAAGTCTCAATTTAATTCTTCCCTTCTGCAGCAATCCCGCAGTGCCAACCTTCCACTCCCATAGATTTCTCCCTTACTTATTCTACATTCCTGGTGTCTGAATCATACAGTTCAATACTAGCTGCATAGTTTTTTATACAGTTCTTTACTTGTATAAATATTTCTATTTTCTTTTTGCCCTCTTATACATTGTAAGTACCTCTAAAACTTATACTTAGTTTTTACCCCTCACTTTTTCAATCTAAATAAATGGCTAGAATGTTCTCATCACAAAGAAATGATAAATTTTTGCAATGATGATATGTTAATTACCCTGACTTGATCATCACACATTGAATACATGTATTGAAATATTATTCTGTACCCCACAGATATGTACAATCCATATGTGGCAATTAAACAGTAAAAAAAAAAAAAAAAAATGGGTGCAATAAAATTCTTGTTGGCTGATTGGTTATAAATTAACATATTCTTAGATAATACAAACAAAATTGACCATGGGTCAAAGTTAAAAATTAATAGAGAGGTGGTGATGCTGCTAGGAAACACAAAAGTGTCATCATTCTGTCATTATTATAATGCATCATGTAAGTTATAACATTTATTCTGAAACAAAAACAGTCGGTGATAATGATACTACCCAGAAAAATACCTATGCCCACTTGTGAAATTTCCATTATTTATTATATATTTTTTGTTATATAGTCACAAGCTTTCAATTTACTATTTATTTATTAACAGTGAGCTTTCTTTTAACTCCTCTGTTGATGTAAGTTACAGTATTGATTTCTCCAAATAGCCTAATGGTCTATTTGAATTACTGGCAAATTCTACTGATCTTGTCTTGTTCTGTTTACAAGACTTTTTAAAATCAATCTTCTAGATACTCAGCAGTCTGAAAGATTGTTACCAATTTCAGTTTAAAAGGATTTGTGCTGTTCAATGCCTAAGTGTATAATGTCAAAGACAAATTTGACGGAGTCGGGTAGAAGCAGTTCAATATTACTGTCTTTAAAAAGAGATTACTTGAAACACAATGAATATGAATATGACAACAGGAATCTGGATTGAACATAAGAACATTATCCAATTCTGTAATGATAGAGTAATTGGAGGACTGTAAAGACAAGTTCAGGGTAGATCGATAATACTGCATAAAGAATAAATTTCAATAATGTAAACTTCATTGAGAAACATCAAATCAAAAGCATGCTCTAATGTTTTCATTAGAGCACTAAAATATAACTTATAGGGCTAAACAATTAAAACTAATAAGTGAATACTATGAGGTGTTGCATCCAGCAGATCAGGAAAGAAGTTGATTTTTGAGTCTTTTTTTTTTTTTTTTTTTAGAAATGCTTCTGAAATACAAAAATAAACTCAAATAATTAAAATGAAATTTGACTCTAGTACATAACATCAAATTATATCAGTGCCACTTAGAAGAATATTAAAGTGTAAAGACTGTCAATGGCTCTTAGAAAGGAGCCATAACTGCAAAACTGAAAATTGTCAACACAAGGCAACATGCTACTCAAATGTTCTTGATCCGAATAGAAGGTTTTCTGTCTCTTGCTATTGCTATTTGTACCATATTGTAAAATAAGAAGGTCTAAACTAAGAGCTGTTTTATGGCTGCCATGATTTTGATAACAGAAAATGTCCGTAACAATTTCCAAAAGCAGTCCTGCTTCATGAAAGAAACTGTGAGGGAAGGAAAGAAACCATTAAGGACGAGGTCTGTGTGTAGCTCTCACCTGGAGGAAAAACACACCCTTGGCAGAGTGCCCAGATCTTAGGGGTCTCTCTATAGTAACAGAAATGTGGATGAGGTGGTCTCGTAGGTCCTTCTCTGCAAGTGTTAATGCTTTATGCAGCTTCTTTTCTGGGTCATCCTATGAGTTTAGTGCCTGGATGTGGGTCTAATCTCTGAAGTCAATTTTGTAGTAAAATTACGCAATTATTCTTTTTTGAATAACATAGTTGTATAAATAATCTAGGGCTTATATTTACATGAAATATGGTAAAGGCTACATTGTACATCAAGTGTTCTAGTGTGTGTCTTCCTTAGGATATTATTTTACTTAATACATAAACTAACTGATCACTGGGGACTTTGTTTGCTCTGAGTAGCTGTTGCTTGGAAAAGAGACATATGGTTGCATGCATTTAAATTCTTCATTAAAAATGTTTACAGGAGGGGAAAAGTAATATACTCTAAAATGGCAAACATTATAGAGGGTTGCAGAATTCAGCTCCAAAGAGTTTTATATCATTACTTTACTACTTAGAAATAAACATTATGCCTAAATAAGTTGTTTATACAAACTACATGTAACTCACTGCTCTGAGTAAATATTCAGGTTGAAAGTATTCCCCAAACATTCAGTTATTCTAATTTACATGGGAGACAGTGTGTTTAATCATATTATTACAAAGAATTTTAAAGAAGAAAATGAGCTTTGTGGTGTTTTATCCTTTTAGTTTAAAAAATATAGATTATTTCATTTTGTTAGTTCTGAAGTTAAATGACTATACTGGTTGTCAACAAACAACTTGACTTTGATTTAGAATTTGATTTCAATTAACACTCAATTTGCCTTAGTGGTCACAGCTGGCGACACAGACAGCGTTCATTATGAAATGGTTATAGGCAGCTGCAATGTTCCTTTTACCTGGTCCACCTATGCTCAGACAACAGTCAAAATAGTAAGAAAAACTAAGCTAGTTCAATAAATAAGCTAGTTCAACAGCTTCTGGGGGTATTCCCTATAGATTTTTTAAAAAGGATACTTTAAAACAAGCCCATTCATCTACAGGAGAACAACAAAGAATGGCAGATGAAATATTGATTGATCAGAGTAGGGTGGTATTGTTCTTTTTTGCCCTCATAAAAAGCTTTAGATACAATGTTCCAGACAGTATGTTTGATAAGCATTTGGAAGAAGTCCAGAGGACAATGGGAGAATACGAGAAGGGAACTGTAATATGGGTAAAGGTCTAACTCACGTCCACATTAGCAGTGGGGATTATTAGTAATGGATCTCTTCCCTCTATACTCTAGTGAAAGTACCAAACAGAGAGACATTTATTGGTAGTCAGGGATACATTAAGTCAGGGTATGCCGTTAAGAAAAGCCCAATTTTTCTACTTACATTGCCTATTCATATCTTTTAAAGGTAGTGGTAAACCCATACCTTACCTAGACATGGTTCTTCTTAAACTTCTTAGACTTAATAAATATCAAATTTATTTCAATCCCCAGATGCAGCTCAGTAGTCAGTTATGCCAGCAATTCTGATGTCATAACTTGAGAATATAGGTCAATGCCACCTGGGCTCCTGATTTCTAAACACTTAGATTGTTTAGCATCATATTCAAGGCCATTTGTCACATATATAGAATGTTTCTAATTTCAGCTCCAGTTACTCCCATTAATGATTCCTACAATCCTGTCAAATTAAATTACTCAACATTTTAAAAAATTTCTTGTTTTATAAGAAGGTAATACAAAGCAATATTTTAAAAAGGTAGAAAAAATGAGTAAGGGATATAAACAGATATAAACAGGAAGTTAGCCAGAGAACTCCTGCACCTCATCTCACACACACACACACACACACACACACACACACACACACACACATGCACACACACATGCACACACGCACGCACACACACACACGCACGCACACACACGCACCTTCCTGTGAACAAAACACAGCACAATAAATCGCCAATTGGCGTATTAAAAGATATTATTGTTACAATTAAAGTGATGCAAATGAAAAACATTAAGATTACATTTTCACTTTTCATATTCCAAAATAATAAAACTTCCCTATTTACTAGTGTTGTCTAGAGCATAGGAAAAGGAGACATCCTCATACATAGTTAATGGAAATAGGGTAGTAATGACCCTGGGGGACAGCTTTTTTATTTTTATTTTTTTATTATTTTATTTTATTTTAGTTTTATTTTACCAATATACAATGTAGTTGATTTTCGTGTCCCTTTACCGATTCCTCCCTCCCCTGACCCTCTCCCCCCTCCCACTCATCAACACCATATCTATTCACTTGTCATAACAAGTTCAAGGAATTGTGATTGTGTGTCTTCTTCCCTGCCCCCCCACCATTTGTTTGTGTATTTATTTATTTTTAGCTCCCACACATAAGTGAGAACATATGGTATTTCTCTTTCTGTGTCTGACTTATTTCACTTAATATAGTTGTTTCTATGTCCATCTATGTTGCTCCGAATGTTAGTATTTCATTCTTTTTTACAGCAGAGTAGAATTCCATTGTGTAGATCATATAAATTTTACTTTTTTGTGTGAGAATAGTTCTATGAATCTTAACACATGTGTAGATACCAGACACTATTACCATATTCAGAGAAAAAAACAAAACAAAACAAACAAAAAACAATTTTTATCATTCAAAAAAACCCTCCCTTATACTATCACTTTATAGTCACTCCTTCCTCACTCACACCCCAGGCAACTGCTGATAGTTTTCCATTACTGTAGATTTGTCTCTCAAGAAGGTCATGTAAATGAAATCGTACAGTGTGTAACCTTTGAGACAGGCTTCTTTCACTCAGCATAATGCTTCTCAACTTGAACTAAGTGTATGTAGCAATAGGAGTACTACTCAGCAGTGGTTATGTTTTGAAGAGTAAAATTTTGATTAAGTCCAATTTATCAATTTTTTCTGTTTCATGCCTGCAGTATTCTAAGAAAGCTATATATACTTCAAGACAGCAACACTTTTCTCCCATGTTTTCTTCTAAAAGTTTTATAGGTTTAGATTTTACATTTAGACCTTTTATCTGTTTCGAGTTAACTTTTGCACAGAGTGTGAGATAAGTGATTCTCTTTTTTTTTTTAACCCATTTGGGTATCCAGTTTACACAGAATCATTTGTTCAAAAGACTTTCCTTTCAGCATGGACTTTCTCTGGCTCCTTTGTCAAAAATCAATTGACCATATGTAGGTGCATTTCTTGACTCTCTATTCAGTTCCATTTAACTATGAAACAGAGCCATAAAACAGATTTTCCAAGATACCAAAACTGTCTTAATTACTATAGCTTTACAGTATATTGAAATCAGATATGTAAATCCTCTACCTTTGTTCCTGTGCTGTAAATTTGCCTTATTTAATTTTTTTTAATTTTAGGAGTTTTAAAAACTTTTAATTGTATATTTGTGTTTTTAAAATTTCTATTGTGTTCTTTTTATAATTTTTATTTCTCTACTGAAAATGCCTATCTTTTCATTCATTTCAAGTGTGTTTCCTTTATCTCATGGAACTTAGTCATAACAGCTGCTTCAAAGACTTTGACTGACAGTTCTAACATCTGAGTCATCTTAGGGTTGTTATCTCTTGATTGTTTCCCTTGAAATTTTTAGTCACATTTTCTGCTTCTTTTTATGTCAAGTGATTTTGGATTGCATCCTGAATATTGTGAGTGTTATATTTTGCAGACTCTGAGTCTTATTATGGTCTTCTGGAAAATAATATTATTTTCTTTGTAGCAGGCAATCGACCTGGCCAAGTTCACTCCATAAAGTCTGTTTGTGTCTTCTGTGGGCAGTCATTCCACTTTCAGTTAAGTTCTCTAAGTCTTTGCTACATTGGTTTGGGTCTGCCTTATGAAAGCATTCCTGAGGGATTAGGCAGAGTCTTGCATGGCTTCATATACAGAATTAGACAGTCTCCTTCTGGAGCTTTCTCTTCTCCAGACCCTCCATTCCCAAACTATCTCTCCAGCAGGGCTCTTTTCCTGATGCTTCTAGACAAAAAGATAAATTTTTTTCTCAGAGTTTTTAAAGCTCACAATGATAGTCACTTTGCAACTGAGGCCTTCCCTCAGGGCAAAGTTGAGAAAGAAAAATAACATGTGGGTTGCTTCTCTAAGTTTTTGACTCCCCTGCACAATCTTCCTGCTTCTGTTCATTTCTAGAATTCTTGGCCAAGTAGTTGGTTATTAGTTTTTGTGTTTTGTGTTTAAACAGAGGGAGGGATGGGCAATGGGGTGCTATGTCACCCTACTGGAACAAACCTCCTTCCTCTTCTCTTGGATTATTTTTAAAAATAAGTGATAGGTGTTATTTTGACAACTGAATCTTTCTCTATTTTAACTTGGATTTGAAATAGTTGGGTAAGTCAGAACTATTTAAAGTCCCCTAAATGCACATTTTTCATGTCATTTCCTAATCTTTTAATGTCGAGTTTCTCAGAAGAACTGCTTCATGATGATAATTTGATAATTCTTTACTACTTCAGGTTTCCTCTCTGATGATTTAATGAATCATCATAGACAAAGAGTTTATTACTGGTTTGAATAAAGATGACCTTTTTGCATTGTCTGCTATTTACTCTGCCCTTGCACTTTAGTAAGCAGCCAATTCACCAGCAGAGCCTGCCTTTTCCCTTCACACTTGATTGTGTTTATTACCACTTACTGTGGGCTGCTCTCTTTCATTACATGCTTAGTAATGGACTGACATATTATCTCACAACCAAAACCTACCTTGAATGCTTCATCAGTTTGTCAGATACTTATTATACCCTGCCTCACAACTTCTTGTACTACCTTTTCGCTATGGCTGTTACTGCAGCAGCTGGCTGCACACAAATATAACCTGCCAGCCTCAGAGGTGCCCTGTATCTTTTGCTTTCTTTTCTGAGGCTCTTCTGCTACTGTTCACTGGGACTTCCTGTGGGAAATTGCTCAGCCATACTGGCGAATGTTCACACCTTGAGCTTGGAAGGAGTTAATATTTCCTAAAACTCCCTGGGGAAGTTGTTCCAAAACTATACATTGGATTCACTTGGGGATCTTTAAAAAATACTGACTCTTATCTCCAGACATTCTCTTTTAGTTGGTATGGAGTTTGATGTGGGAATCCAGGCGATTCTATAGTGCAGCACAGTGTGGAGACACTACCTGGAGGGCCATCCTTAAACTGTAGGATGTGGTAGCCAGTTAATAAATAATCCTCTCTTCCAAATCTTGGGCAGACAATTCTGAAGCACTCTAATTATGTAACTAAACCAGCTCAATTATTTATCCTTATATTTATGCTCCCTCCTTCCTTGTTCACTCTTTCCATTTAACTCTTTCTGGTTTCCTGAGGTCGCTTCCCGTAGTAAACTAACTGCATGGAGATACTTGTCTCAGGCTCTACTTTTGGGGAGAATCAAAACAAGGTGGCTGATATCAGAAATGGTCCTGAAAGCAAACCATTCTAACAAGATTCTGAATTTGGACAACTTGCAGCCTGAGAGCAAAAGGACCATGTTACTGGTGAGAAGAAGGATACTGATCACACCTCTGGAAGCATCAGCATCACAATTACTGACTCCACAGGGAACAGAGGTATATGGGGATGAGGAATATAAGGAAGTTGAAGCAGTAGCTTATGTATTGGATTGGAACGTAAACAGTATGGGGACAATACTATGGGGACTACACTATACTGTAAAAGGATTATGGGGTTGGCTGGCTTTTGATAATAAATTTGGAAGCCTTGAAAAGAGAAACTGATAGGTTCAGTTTATACAGCTGTGAACTCAGGACATACTGTGAATGTCAGAAAACCTCCACTGTAAAGGCTTAGGGACCTTTGTCTCTTGTAGCCAGGGGCAGCAAAGCTAAACATTAGGCTCAGTGAATAACCTCTGTAGGTATCATGCCAAAGCCAAGGCTCTGATAGGAAAAGATTGAGATCCTGGAAACTGAGATAGGGATATTTGTATAGATAAACCTAAAAATTTTGAATCCCCAGATTTTCCCCAACCCTCCAGGTTAGCAAAAGCAGCTTCCTTTCCTTTTCTGGAAGTGATCTTCCTCCATTTGTCTGGAGATCTATGACCACCTCTGCTGTACTGGCTGCCTCACATGTGATGCTTGGCCTCTCAACATTGGCCTCTCACCTCCTTCACTGGCTCAAGATTGTTAACTAGGGTCAGATAATAGCGTAGCTTGGGAGGTAATCATATAGTCACTCAAAGAACTACTGTTAGGTATGGCCAATATGTACCAGCTGGAACTGGAGAAACACATGTGGAAGAGGTTCTTGAGGGAATTGGACCAGAGAGGGGAGAACGCAAGGCTGGGTAGGGAAGAATGTATTGGCATGAGAATAATTCTCCTATGACTTAAGGTTTAATGTCCAGGCAAGTGCAGTTGGCCCTGACATGCTACTGGAACAGCTCCCTGAAGCTTGCACATGACAATGGCCCATAGTTAATGAGGTAGAGAGGCTAGAACTGCCTTGGCAGAGTGTCAAGAAAGGGATTTGAAGGCTTGGGGAGAGAAATGTTAGACTGGGTTTACTACGTGAGAACAGAGAGGAACCTTCCTTCTTTAGGGCATTGTGAAATGAACACACTGGTGAGTACTCGTGTTATTGAACAGCTCACTGGAAGTTGTTATTCCCTCATGTCAAGCCAGTGTTGAAAGTGGGATAATGCCATTTAACTAAGTTCTTTAGTATCAGTGGGATGAGTAAAATTCTAAAATAGCAGAGAATCAAATGGCAGCACTTATGTGAGAGCAGCCAGGTAATGTAACAGGAAGCAAAGCCAGGATGGCAGCCAGGTTGCTTTGACTTGCTGAATCTGTCAATGACTACTAGAGCACTGTGTTCCTGAGATGAAATAGAAGAGCTGCTGACTAGGGATTTGCTTGACCTGTATAACAACAACAACAAAAATATACAAGAGATGGCAAACAGAAGGCTGATGTCAGCCACTGCAATGGAAAATTGTTGTCCCTTACCAACTTCTGACAAAATCAAGTTCCTGTAGTCACAGCCCATTAATTGAAGCAAATGTAGGTTCCTTGGAAGAAGAATCCTGTAATGTCACCATAAGTATTAATGATGAATATCCCTACCAATCCTTCCCCAAAAGGACATGTGGTCATTTACCACAGTGACTGTAATCTAAGGAAAGGAGAATTTCAAGACCTTTTGAAAGCTGTTAGATACAGTGTCTGAGCTGACCCTGCTACCTGAAGATCAAAATATGATGGGCCTTATGGAGGCCAGATGATAAATGGAGTCCTGGCCTTTTGTTAAAGTGCATTTAACAATGAGTCCAATGAATCTGTGAACTCCTCTATGTGGTCTCTCTCTACCGCCCCTATCTGCCCCCTCAATGCATGATCGAGGTAGATGTTTTTCAGCTAGTAGAATTTCCACATTTGTCCTTGACCTAAACAGTACTAGCAGTTACAGTATGAAGAGTGAAGTGCAACACCCCTGGGGTGAAGTGTTTCTGCTTCCTCTCCACATGAAAGTGGTAAGTCAGAAGCAAAACCTTAGTATCCAGAAGAATTCTGAAGATTAGTGCCACCAACAAAGATTGAAAGGATACAAATGTGATTGTCCCAGTTATATCCACATTTGCTTTACAGGCTTTCATGGATAGTGGCAGGTGATGATAGACCATGGAAAACTTAACCAAATGGTAACTCCAATTACAAATACTGTACTAGCTATGCTGTCTTTATGGGAACAGATGAAAACAGCTTCTCACATTTGGCATGCCACTTTTTCTCAAGTTCACCAATAAAAAGGATCAAGTAGTTCTAGTTTACATGAAAGGAACAGCAGTATGTATCTACTGTCTTATCCCATGGCAATTCCATGATGTTCTGAGGAACGTAAGGTTGTTCAAGTTTCCTGCTTTCTGTCACAATATATCTACAGGAACCTTAAACATCTCTCCATTTCTCTGAACATCATGCTAGTTCATTATATTTACACTAATTAGAAAAAGTAGCAATTACACTGGATGGCCTCTAAGACATCACATGCCAAAACTATGAGGGCAGGAGTATGCTTTATTTTGGAGGCAGCATAAATCACGCTTAGGAATACTGTTTGACCCATTTACAGGAAGATTTAAAAGGCTTTACTTTTGAATGTTGCACAGATTGAGAGAGCTCTGTGATAGGTCTAGGTTGCAAAGAAAGATGTCCTGCTACTTGGGATGTATGAGCCAACTGATCTGAACATACTAGAGGTATCTGCAGTGGGTAACAACCCTAAGTGGATTCTCCAGCATCCTAAGTGAGTTTTTAGCACAGATCCCCAGAGTTCTTGAGTAAGGTCATATCTTCTGTGGCTGGCAGTTGCTCACTATTTGACAAGGAGCTCCTGATGCACTACTGGATCCTGGTAGAGACTGAGAGCTTGACCATGGGACATCATGTGACTGTAAGCCTGGAGCTTGTCATTATGACTTGGATATTATCAGATCCAGTGAGTATTAAAATCTAGCAAGTGTAACAGGATCCCATTTTTACGGTGGAAATGGTATATTCAGAAACAATTTGAGCAGCTCTAGAGTGTATAACAAAGTTACATAACAGATGTTAGGTCTGCATGGGGGATTCCTTATTACTGACTAACAAAGAAGGGGGAAAAAAAAATTCAGTCCTTTTTCATGGATGGGTCATGTTGATATGCTGAACCAAGCTAAAAATTATCTTTTGCCTCACCAAATTTCTATTTGGGGGATGGGGGCAGGGTGCGGGGAGATGGCTCTTGAAGGACACTAGTGAAAGGAAATGCTCCTGATGGGCAGAACAGTGCATTTGATCATTTGCTTTGAATGGAAGGAGATATAGCCCAAGGTGGGTCTGCACAGACTCTAGGACTGTAAGAAAAAGCTTGGTTGGTTTCTCAGGAGCTTGGAAGGAGCAAAGCTGGAAGATCAAAGACAAGATAATTTGTGTAGAGGCATGTAGGTGGATCTGTGAGAGTGGGCACAAAATATGCAGGTTTTTGTGTCTCCTGTTAATGCGCACCAGAGAGCGTTTACTGTAGAGGAGGCATTTCACAACCACATAGATACAATGTCTTGTCTTGTGGATGTCTGGTATCTTCTCTCTATGGTCACTCTCTCATTGGATTTGTACAACAGGCCTTATGTGGGAAGTGCCATTATGGCAAAAATGAGATTATGAGTGGGCCCATCAAAATGGACTCTGACAAAGTCTGATCAATCTGTTGCTACTGTTTATGTTCAACATGCCATTTGCAAACACACATTGAACTCTCAGGATTGCACATCCTTTAAGCAGACCAGACTGGGTTCTTTCATCATGGAGGTAACAGTGATTTGCGTTTATTAAAATTGACATCTACTCTAGATTTGGGTTTTCCTTTTCTCCCAGTACTACCATTTGAGAATGGCTTATGGAATGCAAGATTTATTGACACGGGATCCTGAATAACATCATTGTAGATCAAAAGTCTAATTTTGTGGCAAAGAGTGTGTAAAAATGCATACATAGTCTGAGAAGCTACTTGTCCTACCATATACATTATTCAGAAGCTTTCAACCCAACAAAAGAAGGTAATTGTCTATTACAAATTCAGCTAAGAAACCAGTTTTGGATCAACATTCTACAATGTTTGGTGACAGTCTACATATATGTTAAAAATGGATGATTGATGGTCGTGTGTCCCCAGCATACTGGTACAGACACCGAAGGATACAAGTATGATTGGCCTCCTTCACCATCTCTCCCAATAAGCCACTTTGAGAGTGTGTGCTTCTCATCCTGAAGACTTAGGCTCATCTGGCATAGAAATCCTGATTCCTGGTGCGAGGAAGTCACCTCAGAAGACACAGTAAATATTACAATGAACTTGAAGCCTAGACTGTCATGTGATTATATTTTGGCCTGCTCATGCCAGTGGATAAGCTGGCAAAAATAAAACGAGCTACCATTTAGGTTATTGGCAGGGGTAATTGACCCGATTACCATGAAGAGCTAGAGCTGTTGCATCACAACAGGGAGAGAAAAGAGTACAACTGAAACCCAGGAGATTCAATAGGGTGTCTCTTTGTGCTTATTTGCTCAGTGGTAAAATAAATGGACAATTGCTGCAACAATGGCTAATAAGGCTAAATAAACCATGGGCCCTAATCCCTCCATGATTAAAGCCTGAGTCATCACAAGCCACTTAGACCTCCTGTTGTACTGGCTAAGAGTGAGGCAAATCTAAAATGGAGAGAATGAAAATCAACCAAGGCCTTAGTACTAATTGAAGCTGAGACTGTTACTTGTTCCACTAAGCTTCCTGTACTGTTTTTTTGTACAGATTGCCACCAACTACCACCTTGAGGTCTCTGTGATACAAAGCAGTTTTGCAGTACAAAAGCTTTACTGTGTTGGATATCTATTATCCCTGTCTCAGAATATCTTGATCCACCTTTTGCTTTAGCCATTGCTGCAGCATCCAGTTGCTTACAGGTATAGTCTAAGTGGCACCCCACATATCTTGCTTTGTGCTTCGAGGCTTCTCTGCTGATGGGTGGCACACCCAAGGGAGCCTGCTCAGTTGTTCTGGTGCATGCACACTTTGGAAGTAGAAGGAACTTAAGATCCCCTGGTGAACTTGTGACTAATGGAGAATGATAGTGGATAAATACTTCCCTTTCTGTATCTTGGACAGATAATTCTGAAGTTATTTCTGCAAAGTTTCATGCAAGGTCTCTAGTAGAATTAAACCTCAATTGCCCACAGATGTAACAAGTTGTGTACTACCATTTCGGGGGCTGGCACGTATCTTTTCCTTTTCTTTGTTTTTAATTAAAGCCCCCAACTCTTGTTCCCTGGGAACACTTTCCAGAATAAACTATTTATATAAAGACACTTGTCTTAGGCCCCACTTTTTTTGGGAAAAACCAAGTGAAAAAAATTAGTTAAATTGGAGCTTTGAAACTTCCACTGATAATGAAGCCTTTGTGAAGTTAAATCACTGTCCAGATGTAAGTCCTTATTATTGTCACTTTTATTTCTCATTGCAGTATTTTCTAATCAGTGTCTCTCAGAACCCTGGTTTTCAATGATGCTTCCTTAGTAAGAGTTACTTGTTTAAACAGATTTTAGAAAGGCTGCATATATCTTTCTTAGAGACTCATAAAACACATTATAATATTAGAAGCTAAAAGAAATCCTGTAGCAAATAATCCTAATTTAATTTTGCTTAACTTCTCATGCCCCAGATTTATTTGACAAAGAAGTTCTGTTTTCATCTATTAAAATCTCACAATTGTAGTGCACCCAGAATAACATTCTGGAAAATTATGTTAGTGTAAGTGCAGGTAAAACCACAGGCATGGAGTCCTTTGACTTCAGACTTTCTTGAGAAATAGTCTTTTATTAGTGGCTTGAAGATCAATTTAGTCAATTTGCCCAAATGTCAGTGTAATAGATCTAATAGTTAGAGAAGGACTATTGTTTTCCATTTCAGAATCTAATTAAGTAAGGACCAAGACTATTCCTTATAGACAGGTTATGATAGTTTGGGGAGGAGAGGCTTTCCCCCTAATTTTCTGGGGGAAATGCCATCAATGAAAGCATGTAATAAATTTTTATTTGGACAGACATTTGTTAGATGATTAAACGTAATAAAATATGTAAACTATTCAGCACAATGCCTGGCTCTCAGCAACTATTCAATAAATGTTGGTTACTTTTTAAAACAAATTATGAATATTATTGTGATTATGGGAACATTTATAATTTTTTGAGGAGTTAGAGCAGAGGGTTCTCAACTCTGACTACAGCTGGGTCAGGGTTAAAGATGCAGCACAGCCAGAGACTTTGGAGTGGAGTTTTGTCATCTGAATTTTTAAAAAGTTTCTCTAAAGAGGGCATAGAACTGCAGCAAACCTGGGGTTAGTCTGCAAAAAAAGGTTAGTGATCTTTAAAATGTAAAAACTTCCAGAGTTAAGGGTCAATTCCAAGATATGTTTACTGTATCTAAAAAACAACATTAAGTTGTCGGGTCAAAATGGGTGAATATAGGATTTTTAACAAATTTAATCAGACACATTAAGGAAATGATGCAGTACAACTTGAGATGAGCCAAGTTCAGCTGTGAAAAAACTGCTTCTGGTATTTTTCTCAGTCCTTAAAGTTATCTTTTCTGGGAATTTCTTTTACATGATTAGGCATACGGTTTCCTGGTAACACACAAATGTTACCTCTGCACTCACAATGAAGTTGCATTATTTTACATATGGTATTTATTTTTTGTTTAATATTTTCCTATTAGACATGACTCTCCAAGGCTGAGGAAGAAGGTATACTGTGGTTCCTGTTCCAATGTGAGTAAAAACAAACTGGCAAATATCTCTGGATTTTTCTTCTCTTGCTGAGCTTGATCTCTAATAATTTGTTGTGCAAGAATAGCAACCAGTTAGAAAATGGAATGGGAAGAATTAGTCCATTCACAATAACATCATCAACAATTACCACAATATTCAAGACTAAACTCAAAAATGCCCAGGGTTTATCTAAAATGATTGTAGAACTTTGTTAAAAGGGCACAAGAGAAAACATGTCTTGACAAAAAACCTCAATATTTCACATACTGAACTTGTCCCCAATTCAATCTACACATTTAAGCACTTCCTATTCAAGACTCCAATTTTTAAAAGAAAATATCATATTATGATTCTAAATTTCACCTGAAAGAATAAATGTATGATAATAGCCTGGATAATATACAAAAAGAAAACAAAAACAATGAAGGCATGCATAGAGCTCACTATGGTTGTCTCCTTAACATTCATTCCACCCCTTCCCCATTGGATAGCAACAGTACAATTTGGACAATAACCCCAACAAAAGGAATACTGGCCTAGTTTGTTTCACCCTCCTTGTCAGTGCCTGGTCAGAAATAGGGATGTTATCCAGAGAAACTGAAGAGACTTTCATCCTTTTATTTTTTTAATTTATTTATTATTATTTTTATTATTTTTTTACATTCTGAGATGATGTTGTTGAGCAGGGAGAAGAGAAAAGGGGGGAGGATAATTTGGAAGGAGGGGAAGGGGGTGTGGCCAAGGCCTGTGGCCCCTTACTCTTTCCAGCAGGGGAGCTCAGGTCACTTCCGGCAGTGGCCTAGTGGTCATAGCTGGGCTGGTTGTGGACATTGGGGGGACGTGGCTGAGGCCCTTGGCCCTCCCTCTCCCCCATCTTGGGACCCTGTGGGGCTTCTGGTCCTTTTAGGTTTTATAGGTGATCTTTGGTGGTGTTAGACTTTTACTGGTTAATATCAGAATTTTGATCTGTGGGTTTTTTGTTTTTTCTTTCAGTTCTGTGTTGGATTATTCACTATTCCACCACTTAAACTCTGCACTGGAACTAATTTGTCGTCCTTTGCTTACTTTTAAAACGGAGAAACTTCCTGTGGGGACCAGCACTAGAGCCCTGTAGTTAAGTGATATTGCTGCTTTGCTGCTGGGGAAAGCTTTTTGTGCAGCTCAGGGGTTTTAATTGTTGACTTTGTATGCACTTCCGGTCTTGTGAGGTCTGATATACTGGGGTTATGTGGAAACTCTGGTCTGGGCCTGAGTCTTTTCAGTGAACTGCACCCACTGCAGCTCTATATTCCTGACCAGTCTCCACTGAGTGGGCTTGTGCTGATTGGAGGATAGATCAGCTGTCCTTGCTGTGCCCCAATGTTTACCTGGTGGGTCTGTCTCCTGCATCCCCTGCACTCCAAACACTTCCCATGGGGGGCCATGTGCTGGTCGCTTGTGATGACTCACCGGCCTCTGTGTGGCTTCTTTTTTCAGTTGTCTGTGGCCCCTCACTCCTATGTGGGTCCATGGAAACTCTGTTAGTGGTCTTACTGGCCTGGGGGCCACCAAGGCCCTCTTCTTCCCTGCAGCCTCCAAAGCAAGTTCATCCAAAGGGCACAACTGCAGCTTTTGCCAGCTCTTTCTCTGTGTGCTCACCAGGGTCAGCCTTGAAGTGGTTGGGGCTCAAAATGGTCCAAGCAGTCCTTTGTTTCTCTCATTGCGGCTACTTCTGCCTTCATATGAGAACTCTGTAGGTCTTTCCTCTTCTTCCCCTGACTTCTAGCAGCCTCAGCTTGACAGTCATTGCTTCTTAATAGTTACAAATTGGTTGATTGTGGGAGAGAGTGATGCTGGGTACTGTCTACTCCACCATCTTGACCAGAAGTCAATCGGGACTTCATTCTTGATGAATATATTGAGTACCAGAATCAACCAGTCCTAAAATCTATCCCTATCCATCCAGGCTTAATCAGGAAATAGAAGCTGCTATAAAATTTGAATAAAGAGAGTCTTAATAGAAAGAGTTAAAGCCTTCTACAACCACTGGAAGGGCTGAGGGAACAACGGTCAGGAAGATTATTTTCAGGAAATTCAGAAGTTCAAGCATCCCAGTGAAGCCCCCACTAGTGAGCCCTAGTGCTACAGTGGACGTTTCTCAGGAAAACTTCCAGAAGTCAAGGGAAGCTGCTGCTCATCTCGGCTGCTGCCAGCAGCTGCTGCTGGTAAGTTTCTTCTTTTTCTCTTCTTTCCAAGTCTTCTTCAAGTATATCTCATGGAAGAATCTATGCCACAAGCTGTGAGAAAAGGAATTTTGAAAACTGTGATTTCAAACTTTTTTCTGCAGTGCAGAAAAGAATGAAGATAGAGGCAGGGGTGATGTCGAGTAGGCAATAAATAATTTGGCACACCATTCTACCTCTGAAAACCCTGTTGTATGAGTGTGGCAGGTTATATTTTCCACAAATGACCATAATAATATCTCCTATCCTATATATTCTTTTTATAATGTGACTTAAATATTCTCCCCATTACAAAGTAGGGCCTCTGTTTCTTCTTGAATCTAGGGGAGCTTGTGACTGCAGTGGAAATTACACTATGGAAGTTCTGAAGCTGGGTTATAAAAAATGATACAGCCTTCACATGACTCTCTTGGGACACTCACTCTTAGAATCCAATCTCCATGCTGTGTGGAAGCTTAAGCCACATGAGTCATGCTTCACCGGGGGTTGTCAGCCATTTAGAAATTAATTACACACAATAGCTAGGCATTTACCTTTCACTTTGAAGTCAAATGCATTGCTGCTACCTGGTTCCCCTCTGTCCTCAGCAAATATGGCTTCTTTGAAATCCTGAAATAACATAGCAAAAACTTACGTGGTCTGGGTCTGATCTTAGAAGATTATAACCTTGGGGTATCATGGCAAAATGGATGCAAACAACATGCTATTCAGTCCTCCTCAAAGCAAGTCAGTTTACAAAGTTTTATAAGTCATGTGGCTGACTTCCCACATTGCAAAATCTATCACGATCTAATCTTGAATCAGCACCCCCTGGAATTATCATCATAAAAACCATCCTTCCCTTATGGGCATAGAGAAAGGATTTCTTGAAGGAATAAGCCTGAATATGAGAACATTGTCTTTTTCTTCCAGTTCAGATGTTTGTGTAGTACATCACGTGAAATAACCTTATCTTTGTGTAAGCTCTTGGCATCTTGCGACATTTAACATTTACTCTTTAGTTGTAGAAAATTTCCTAGGTGATTCTGGGCAATTTCAGCATCTTGCAACCAAAGGCATAATGAAGGCATGTCCTGCAAAAAGTTCGGATGACAGTGGTTCCTAGAATTACACTTACTAACAGATGGCCCTGTCTACGAGTAAGGAAAAGTAAGATGGTAGAGGCCTGTATGAACAATGTCTAGGAAGAGAAGAGAGAAGAAAGTAGAAGTGTGTGCACAGAGTACGTGTAAAAGTCAATAGAAATTTTATTGAATGAAAGGATGAATGAATAAAATTAAATATCCAATATTTTCATGTCTCTACCCTGGGTGCGTAGTGTACAGCATATTTGCCATTTTAAAATCTACTGTTAGAGCATTTATAGATTTTTTGCTAATGCTTTAAACTTGTGTTCCTAAAAATTCCATGGGGCTAAAACTTAACATTTAGAGACATTGATTTTCACATATGTATGCAATTAGTATTTATAAATGAGTGTATGTATAAAATGGCTAAAGGAACAAAAAATGTCTGACTTGGCTCCTTTACTTCCCATGTTGTCTAGCAATGTACACATGTAGTTCATTACTCATTTAGCATCTTTCTACAAGTTTAATTACTCATCCTCCAATCCTCAATACAACACTGTTCCCCTGAGCCTCTCAGCCCTTCAGCACCTGTGTGCCTCTGTGACATCTCAGATTTACCTTGATAGAGCAAGTTAGTTTTGTGGTTCTCCACAGAGCTCAGAGCTGTTCCTAGTTAGTTCTCACCATACATCCCACCAAACGGCTAACATGGTGGACTGAAAGGTATATACTGGACTAAAAGTTAAAGTGGCTGATGGAAAAGATACTTGCTGAAAATCATGCTTTATACTATGATTACCTCATATACTCTTTAAAAAGAAATAATCAGGAGCTAATTTATAATTAGAAATTATCATAAAAATTCAGATCCACAGTCTATTATCATATTTTTCTATTTTTGCAATATTTTTATTTCTTGACATTTGTATTTTGAAAATTGTCAAACCTTCAGAAAAGTTAACTTTTTGTTATATTTGCTTTATCCTTTTTTCTTTTTTGCTTCCATTTTTTTTTTTTTCTAGAACCTATCCCTGATTACTTCAGCATACATTTCCCAAGTCTAAGGACATTATCATACATAATTACAGTATTTTATCATACCTAGGAAATTAACAATACTTTCACAATGTCATTTAATACCCAGGGCAATCTAAATTTTCTCAGTTGCCTCAAAAATATTTTTTTCTCTCTCAAGTACTTCTCAGCAGAGAAATAAAATTATTGGTGAATAAAAGAACACCATTGTAGTGATACCTTCTTATGTTTTCTGAATGAGACTCCTTTTTTTTTATCTTAGATGATGGTGTTTTCATCTCCTTTATACATGGGGTTATGACTTAGGTGAATGAAAGGCAGCCATGAGGTAAGCTTGTCACCTTCTGTGCAGGAGTGTCTCTGTGTGTTAACTATCTCTATGCAGGGAAACAAAGAAATGATGCACGGTGCCTCTCCTCTGACTGCATAAAAGGGAAAAAGGATTTTCTGATTTTTGTTCCTAGTGCTCTGGGAAAATTTGAGCACTTATTTCAGATTTACCTTTATATATAACAAGTTGATTTAGCAATTCCTCTCCACAGAGTTTGAATCCTATGAAACTGACAACAATAACCGTTTTGTATCTTGAGGCATTTTGGATATTTGCTGCATCTTTCTTCATGTAAGAGGAGTAACACACAGCTTAATTCCTTCTCGTTGCTGACTGTAGTGCCTTCAAAGCTTATGCTTTTTTTTCTTTGAATTGTTTTTATATATCAGTTTTTACTTTTGAAGGTATCAGTGTCCCCCATTCCTTCTGTTTTAGATACTTTTTAGAAATTTCTGCATATTTCCTATTTGCTAGAATATTTTTCTGAAACCAAAGGAATGCTACTGATATCTACTATTATGATGTGTGAATTTTATTTTTCAAAGCCTAACAGATTTTTAAATTAAAAAACAAAACAGGAGAATAATTACTAATTTTAGAGCAGGATCATTTGGAGAAATGTCAACAGGTCAATTTGCAAGGAAAGTTAATACTGAGACTACTGGACTGTTGAAATAACAGGAGAAAATTTGACTGGGTTAAATATTCAAGTATGTCCTTATAGAATAGCCCTTCCATTTAGCACAGAAAAGACAGACCAGTGACCCAAATTGGATTTTTTTTTCTATTTTCTTAAGATTAATGAAGTTTAACTGCGATTTTCCTGAGAAACATCTTTTTTCCAGTTTCAGGGCAAGTATGTGATTTCTAAGTAGGCCCCAGCCTTGGTTTATGTAGCAATTGAGCCTAAAAGAGAACTTTCTATTTTGACAATAGTAATGGTATTAAGTGGGAAACTTTTAAAAGGAGCAACAATAACAGCAAATATAAGCTTGAAATATAATGATGTACATAATGATATTTAGGCCTTGGCAAATGTATGCATTTCAGTATATAGTGAATGGATTATTTTTTAGTGCTGTGTTAGATATCCAAATAAAATCCCATTTTAAAAAAAATTCATTCATTTAAATACTAAAACTGTTAAATGTTACTAAAAAAGTACCTCATTTCTATGGAAAAGGATGTGAAAAAGGTGATTCACATTTCAAAAGATCACTGTAACTTGTCAAACATTGAGTTCTGAATTTCATGAGCCAAATAATGGCATCCAACTTCATTTAAGACTATAGATATAAATTATGCCGTAATCTCTTAGAGAGGGTGTCGTTCTTAACCTGTAGAATTAGTTCCCGAGAGACTTCACACCATTAATAGAAATATTTAAAAGTTCTTCACAAAACATACACTGTGGGTTTTAGAACACTTTTTTTTTTTTCTGTTTTACTCAAGAAATAGTTGTGAAACATCTTTTTTCCCCTGAATAATGCCCTAAGAAATGAGACCTCTATCATCCCCATACCCTGCCATTGGCATATTGGACACTAAAAGTATGTGTGATATTAATGTATAATCTACAATTTAAAATGCTTGCTGGTGGAGTGAGACGGTCCACCTAGCCTAGATGGTTGGAAATGCCCTGCTCCAATAATTCATCTGCCAGCCAGTGGGCACTTGGACCAGCAGCTATTCTTCCCTGAGACAGGGCAAGTTGTTGATGCTCTGTCTCGTTCCTCCTAGGCACTACATCACCGATCTCTCTGTCTTTGCTCGCACACTTCTTCTACAGGCTCCCTGGACAGTTTAAAGGAAAAGAGTCCCTCTGTGCCATGAGACACTTTTCACAACAGTGATCTTTCACTAGAAGAGGTGAGATATCTGGGCCGCAGAGATAGCAGCTTTTGCATGACTGCTGCTTAGATAAAAAGCTTGACCTTCATCAGCTGCTAGTATTGTATCCGACGTTTTAAATTCTTTCGGCCTGGCATTTGCCCATTGCCTTACTTCTTTGAATCTGACGTTGCGTGGTGAACTGCTGTCCCTCTCTGGGAATGTTGCTGAAAGCCTACTGAAAAAGGCTACTCAGGTTGTGCTTTCTTTTACTTACATTCCAAGACCAGAGTTCTGTGTACCCATGCACCGATCTTATTTTGTGTTATAGATGGAAACCTTTGCTTTGTCTAATAGTGGGTTTTAAATCAGGAGAAAGAGAACTTTAACTCAGTTGGCATGGAGGGCAGAGTATATGGTGCCATGAATAAACAAAGATTTAGAAGGCTTTTGTCAGACTAAAATACTCCCCGTGATTGTTTTTGATAAAATAATAATAATTACAGTGATGGCTGATGCTTGCCACTGAAAACCTGTAATTTCTAACAGCTGTGGCACTACCACGACAGCTACCAGAACATATAAAATAAAATGTTTCTCTGAACTGAGATTGCCCAGATATGCAAATACCCTACTTACTGTACCTGTGTTTATTAGTGATTCACCTAAAACACCATAAAGACTTATCTATTTTTCAATTCTTTTGTATTATGAGCTCTTAAGAGATTTTGAAGCCAATGAATTCTTTTAAATAAATACTTAATAGGCTTTATCAGAATAAAGCTTATTAGATGAAACTGGTTATGCCATGGCTCAAAGCACACAGATAATGCAAACCTAATACTGACTAACAGCTATTTAATGGGCAGGAATTTGCCATTTTCCCCAGTATCAGTACCACCAAGGGACTCTATGGTAGGAGAGAGATTGCATATGTGATATTCACAGAAGCTAGCCAGTATATTACCAAATTCGCTTTTGCACTGTCATTATAGGTTATCAAAGGGGAGAGAAAATCCTCTGAAGTTCCCTTTTAATATTTTGACAGATGTTACATGATTTAACACTATTTGCTCAAAAAGTCCTTCTACCTGCAAGGAAGACACTGTGCTTGGTATTAGGGAGAGGAAAAGAATCAGGTATGGCCATAGGAATTTCTAATTTATTTGGAAAGGAAGACATAAATAACTTTATGACAAGTTAATTTGAAATAAGAACTTTAAGACTGGAATAAATACATAACTATAGCTATTCAGAGGTGACAATATGCGGTTTGAGACAGGAAAAGCTTCAAAAAGAAAAAGTCAGGACTAATGTGGTTGCAAGTGAATGATAGAGCCTGGCTAGTTTAAAACAAGACATGTGTTTTGTTTGTTTGTCTATTATTTTCCTGCAGCCACATGGATATTTGGGGTCAGGGTGGGGAAGGGGACAGGGCTTGTATGGAAGGAGAGCAATATTCCTCAGAATAAGAAGGAGATATTGCTGGTAGATAAACACATGGGTGGCCATTATAGACATGGTATTTAGCTAATTCTTGATTTCAAGAAGAAAGAAGAAAGGAGGGAGGAAATTCTAGGCCAAGGAAAGGGTAGGAATAAAAGTGTAGACATGAGAAATTGAGCAAATCTGACCTTATTCACTTTGCCTGAACAATAGTGTACATACTCTACATACTTTCTACTTGGGGAAGAATCTGATTTGGGACAGAACCAGCACATTTGTATAAGAATGTGATTATGTTCCTTTAATTCCTATTTTTTCTCTGGGAGATTTTGACATTATTATGTATGTAAATGTAAAATTATGTGTCAATCAACAAAATGAACTAAATCCTTCCTAAGTTGGTGTGAAATCATAAATATGTTTGAAAACAATACTTCATGCTGAGTTTTCATAAATAATTTGATATCCCTTCACAGCTTGGATGAAGCTGCTTTGCTCAACAGGGAGGTAGAGAAAATACACAATGTTGTGGCCTCTGGTCTTGAAATAAAAACAGTGGTTTGATTAAATGCCAGTTGGTTGTAAATGATAACCCAGATAAACAGTGGGAAATCATTATGCATAAGCAGTGATTCTAATTTAATTTTATGGCCTTTGGAAAAACATCTCCTCTAGGCCAGTCAGCAGAAGCTAAGGAATTGTGATTGAGCCTAGTGTTGGAGGGATTGCAATTCTGTTAAGCCAGCTCTGAGATGACCTACCCCTGCAGCAGGTAACCATCTATCTAGGTTCTTTCCCCTGTTCTTCAGATGGGGTCATTTTATTATTTTGTCATCAATTATGGATCATAAATTCATATAAAAGCCATACTACAAAATTCTTATGTTTGATTTCCATACGTTTTATTTAGTTAATATATTGATGCATTAAAAAAAAAAAAATAGCCCCTCCCCCCAACTTGGTACCATTTGTGTGTCAGGAATTCCATTAGGGCTTGGCCGGGTGATTCTTTTGTTTTGTAAGGTGTCGTCTGGGGTCCCTTGGTGATATCCAGCTGGCGTCTTGGCCAAAATAAAGGAATAAGACAGCTTCACTCACAAGCCCGCTGTGTTGATGGTGACAGCTGTATGTCTCAGCTCAGCTGGGCCATTCTCTTTTTTCGGTAGTTATAAGAATTCTTCATGTTGTCTCTCCAGCATGGTTGTCAAGCTTCCAGCACAGTGCCTCAGGTATCCAAGGGACCAAGGTGAAAGCTGCCAGTGCTTTTAAAGGTTAGGTTAGGGCTGGAATAGCATCATTTTTGCTGTTCGTATTGGTCAAAATAGTCAAAGTCAAGGATGCCCACTCTCATCACTCTTATTCAACACAGTGTTGTAAGTACCAGCCAGAGTTATCAGGGAAAAGAAGAAAGTAAAGGGCATCTTGACTAGAAAAGATGAGGTTAAACAGTCCCTATATATAGAACAGCCTAAAGACTCTAGAAAAAAACTGTTAGAGTTGATAAATGATTTCAGCAATGTTGAAGGATACTAAATCAACACACAAAAATCAGTAGCGTTTCTATATTCGAACAATGAACTATCAGAAAAAGAAGTCAAGAAAGCTAGCCCATTTACAATAGTCACCCAAAAAACAAAAACCAAAAAACCAAAAAACCTAGGAATAAAGTTAATCAAGGATGTGAAAAATCTCTACTATGTGAACTACAAACCACTACTAAGAGAATTAAAAAGGACACAAGAAGATGGAAAGATATCCCATGTTCTTGGATTAGAAGAATTAACATTGTAAAAATGTCCGTACTACCCAAAGTGATCTACAGATTCAATGCAATCCCCATCAAAATTCCTATGACACTTTTCTCAGAAATGGAAAAATCAATCCTAACATTCGTATGGAATAACAAAAGACCACAAATATCCAAAGAAATCCTCAGCAAAAACAAATAAATAAATAAATAAAGCTGGAGGCATAACACTACCTGACTTTAAACTATACTACAAAGCTATACTAACTGAAATGGCATGGTACTGGCATAAAAACATACACATTAACAAATGGAACAGAATAGAGAGTCCAGAAATCAACTCATACATCTACAGCCACCTGATCTTTAACAAAGGCACCAAGTCTACACACTGGGGAAGAGACTGCCTCTTCATCAAATGGTGCTGGGAAAGTTGGACTTTCTATGTAGGATAATGAAACTAGACCCATACCTCTCACCATATACCAAAGTCAACTGAAAATGGATTAAAGAATTAAATATACACACATATTGAAACAATAAAACTCCTCAAAGAAAACATAGGGGAAACACTCCAGGAAGTAGGATTGGGTGCAGACTATGAATATGACCCCCAAAGCACAGGCAACCAAAGGAAAAAGAAACAAATGGGATTATATCAAACTAAAAACCTTCTGAACAGCAAAAGAAACAATTAACAGAGTGAAAAGACAAACAATGGAGTGGAGAAAATATTTCCAAAATATACATCTGACAAAGGATTAATATCCAGAATATACAAGGAACTCAAACAACTTTACAGCAAAAAAACAAATAACCCATTAAAAAATGGGCACAGGAGCTGAATAGGCATTTCTCAAAGGAAGATATATGAATGGCCAACAGATACATGAAAAAATGCTCAACATCACTCAGCTTTCAGGAAATGCAAATCAAAATCACTTTGAGATACCATCTCACTCCAGTTAGGATGGCTAATATCCAAAAGACTGAGAATGATAAATGCTAGCAAGGATGCAGAGAAAAAAGAACCCTCCTACACTGCTGGTGGGACTGCAAAATGGTGCAGCCTTTATGGAAAATGGTATGGAGGTTCCTCAAACAATTACAGATAGATGTACCATATGACGCAGCTATTCCACTGCTGGGATTATACCCAGAGGAATGGAAATCAACATGTTGAAGGGATACCTGTACTCCCATGTTTATTGCAGCACTCTTTACAATAGCCAAGAGTTGGAACCAGACTAAATGCCCATCACTGGATGAGTCGATAGGGAGAATGTGGTATATATACACAATGGAATACTACTATGCTAAAAAAAAAAAATTGAAATACTACTATTCACAGCAATATGGATAGACTTAGAGAAAATTATATTAAATGAAATAAGCCAGGCACAGAAAGAGAAATAGTGCTTGTTCTCACTTATTTGTAGGAGCTAATAAAAATAAATTAATTAATACTCGAACCAGGGATAGGGTGTGTGTATGGGAAGAAGACAGATAACAATCAGAACAATTCTTTGAACTTGTTAAGACAAGTGAACAGATATGATGTTGATGGGGGGGCGGGAGAGGATGGGGGAAAAGGAAGAATTGGTAAAGGGACACAAAAATCAACTGCATTGTATATTGATAAATTAAAATCAAAATAAAAGAAGATCTTACAGATCAGGAAGCTTAAGCTCAAATAAGTTAAGTGTCTTGCTCACATCACACAGGAAAGAAGTAATAAAGATTACACTTTGTTGCTTTGTGTTGCTTTGCCCCCCATGGATTTGTCACCCCACTTCCCCTGGGTGATGGAGACACAAAGGATTACTCAAAGCCCATCTCTTCTGAGCAGTGAGAAGCCCCAAAGTGGTTAATCTCCCACTGGAACCCTCAAGTGAGAGGGATCCCTTCCTTGGGAAATTAATGCCGAATTGGGGTTCTCTTCCTGCATTTATTTTCCAGACCAGGAAGTTACAGGAAGAGAACAAAGGTGGGGTTATAGTTTAACAATATAGGCTGGTAACTTTCAGTGAAACAAGCCAGATGACATTCCAGTAAGGCTATCAACAAAAGCTTTGATCTTAACAAACATTCTTTCTTATAGCAATCTCTCAGTATCTTTACATAACAATCAGTAACTAGTCTGTCTTTGAGCCAGCAACCTGCTGTGCCACCATTCTTATCTTGCAACAGAGATTTATAGCCTGAGGAAAATTTCCTTTCCTTACAAGGTCAATATTTGAAACTGCAAAGCTTTGGAAAACCAGGCCCTGTGAAGTACATATGCTTTTTAGTATATTCCACAATACTTGACCCCCCCCCACCCCCCCAAAATAGTCAAAGTCCAGCCCAGATTCAAGAGGAGGAAAAATAGACTTCACCTGTTAATGAGAAGGCTGCCTAAGAATGTGGGGTCCTCTTTAATCTCCTATATCATATACAAAAGAGGTGATCCTAGAGAAATGAGTTATGGGAAAAAAACAAAATTTTTAATATGCATAGATAAAGGTTATTTAAAAATTATTGATTATGATCAAACTATTTCTTCACTTTATGCAGTCCTACTAAATGTGTGCTATCTTTACCATGACGTAAAGAAAACTTTAGCAAGTAGCGGATCTTTTGGGATCTCTATGAAAATTTGATGTACAGATCTGATATGTAGCTGGTGCTTTGGCTCTGTCCTTTTTGTGACTACTTGGATTGTGCTTATCTTCTAAGGTTGTTCTTCCTCAACTTTTTGCTTGACATGCATGTCCTGGGCTTTCCTCAAACACTAAACTGTGTGGCTTGTTTGTTGGATGTTATAGATGTGTATCCCAGGCAACAGATGTAATACACCCTGTTGTCTTGGTAGCACACATGCTTTAAACACCACACTGCTTCTCCTAACCCTGTTAAGATCTTCTGTTTTGGCACCGTCTGACAGTAAGTGTAGTAATATGTAAAAGTGCTTGTTGGCACTGATTTGGGTTTGCAGTCAGAGAAGACAAAGGGAGATTACTTTTCAGCATTTTGTTCTGGGGTTGTCTATCTAATCCAATCTACACAGGGACCTACATAAAGATGCAAGTTGTATTAGGCAGGCATCTGGAGGTGCCTGGCTGGGAGACAGTTATTGGATATCAAAACAAATTAGGCAAAATTAGCACTGCATTTGAATGATGCCAATACAGGTGTAAGATTTGTTGACTGCTAGAACATGTCACATAGCATCTCAGTCACACTCAGTAAAGGAGGAGAAATTATGTAGACATGGTGCGAGAACAGAAAATATCACAGGACATTTGTTAGGTAGCCATGATATGATTGAATTTATTCAAACACTTATAAAACCCACCAAGATTTGCTTCCAAGTATTTTGAAATGTTTTGGATCAGAGGAGGAAAGACAAAATAAGAAATAAAAGACATTTTCTAAAATTTACTTTTGAATTACTTTCCTTGCTTGTGCGCTTCAACTCAACTTCAAGCATTTATTAACTTATCCCTGTTTGTACATGTTTTCTGTATTCATACATTGAACAGGATTTATTGAGAACCTTTTACTCACAAGGCACTATGCCAGGAGTGGAGGAGCAAAAATAATCATAATTCTAGCCTTTAAAGAGCTTCTAGACTATTTAGCAAGATGCATACGTATGTACATACATATATACATAAATGATATATAATTGAGATAAATGCTATGTATAAGGTAGGCCAAATTCTCATATTAAAAAAACCCTCTGCATTTCAGGGTGTTTACATGATAAAGAGTTTATTTCTTATTCATTCTACAGCTCACTCTGGTTGTTCCTTGTTAGGCAGCAATGTGGGTAGCTCTTCATAAGCAGCAATTCAGGGATCCAGTTTCCTGAATCTTGGGCTCAGTTCTCCTCCAGAGCTTCAAGCTTTTTCTGTTTAGCTGGTATGTGGGAGAAAAAGACTGGAGGATTGTGTGCAGGAGTGTTTTATGGCCTGGCTTAGAAATAGCACTCCTCATTTCTATCAATATTCTATTGTTCAGAACTCAGTCACGGGGTCAAATATAACTCCAAGGGAGGACAGAAAATATAGTTTAGTTGGTGCCCCAGAGAAGGGGGAAAATGATTAACCATTATCTGCCAAATGTTTGCGAATGAGAAGAACAGGGTGCTTTCTCAGATAAAAGACAGAGATGACAAAAAATGAAAAATGTAATTACCATGTGACCCAGCAATCCCACTACTGGGTATATGCCCAAAGGAAATGAAATCAGTATGTCGAAGAGATATCTGCACCCCCATGTTTATTGCAGCACAATTTACAACAGCCAAAATATGGAATCAACCTAAATGTCCAACAGCAGATGAACTGATAAAAAAAAAAAATGTGGTATAGATACGCAATGAAATACTATTCAGCCACAGAAATAAAATAAAGGAAATCCTGTCATTTGTGGCAATATGGATGGACTTGGAGCTTATTATGATAAGTGAAGTAAGACAGGTACAGAAAAAGAAGTGCTACATGATCCCATTCATATGTGGAATCTAAAAAAAAAAGAAAAGAAAATTGATATTATAGAGAAGAGAGTAGAACAGTGGTTACCAGAGACTGGGGAGGTGAGGGAGGAATGGAAAACAGGGAGAGGTGGGCCAACAGGTACAAAATTATAATTAGATAGGAAGGATAAATTCTAGTGTTCTATTGCACAGTAGGGTGACTATGGTAAACAGTTAAGTTCTGTATGTTACATAATAGCTAAAGGAGAGACTTTTGAATGTTTTCACTACAAAGAAATGATAAATGCCTGAGGTGATGGTTACATTAACTGTCATGACCTGATCATATACAACACATACATGTATCAAAACCTCAGATTGCACCCCAGAAGCATGTACAATTACAATGTGTCAATTAAAATAAATAAAAAGAGACATAAAAGAAAAAAAAAAAAAAGAACAGGGTGCTTTCAAGATGTGATGGATAAAGGAAATAAGTATAAGACATAATATCATCATGAAGTTTGCAGTTTCGTTGAAAATATATAAATGAGATATTGAAATAATAATGCAATACAATTTATATTTGAATGAAAAATATAGTATTAAAGAAACAATCTTGCCATCACTGAATCTAATTTATTCTTCTGTGTGAAGAATTGAAGCCCAAGTTAAAGTACTTGCTAAGGTAATATGGCTATTTATGGTCACAATTGGGTCACATATTTGTTAAAGAAGTTTATAATGCTCAGTGCTTATACTCACCTTTACCATATAATTGATTCTTATTTCCTATCAGATAAGCCAGCATCTACAGTTAATGGTGCTTATTCTCAGTGCTGAACTTTTTTTGGAGGAATTCAATCAAAAGGGCCTTGATTCACAGTCGTATCACTGCCCACAACTGGCAATAACTACCCACCAGAGAAATCAAGCTGAAGGAGCCCATGCATAGAATCAGACCTAGTTTAATTGGTTTGGTAGGTTAAGGCCACAACTCTTTCAGAGACGGCTAAAACTGATCCATACAAATAAATTTTGGAGCCATCTTTCTTGGGGTTTTGGCCAATGTGCCATCTGGCAATGAAGGCTGACTAAAAGCAGGACTTGTACATTCAAGTACTGGCTGTGGCTGAAGCTTGTGATGGCTACAGGTCACTCTTATACAGGAGAGAGTAGCAACCTTCATTGCATATCTTTATATATTGATGTAAATGATTTTATATTTGAAAAATTTGTGTGGCCATTTTTGGGGGGAGGGGAGTCAGCTTCTGGAGTAAGAGTGAGAGAATTGGTTAGTAGGAACTCCCAATTACCAAACAAAGTGGAACCTATATCTTGTCTAGTCTTTCCATTGTTATGTTTTCTGAAAGTGATGTGAATAATATGTAATGTGCAAATTAAAGGGTTAAAAAATTCAGAGTGGGTACTGTTTTGATATGGGTCACCTTTAGGGAACAGAGAGGGATTAGGAAATGTCTCTAAAATTATAGTTTCAGATGCCCTGTGTCCAAATACCCTAGGATGCCCAGCAAAATGCAGACTCCTGGGCCATTTCCAGGTTAATGAGTAAGACTCCTGGGCTTTTGACCTGGGATCCTACATGTTAGTGAGAATTCCCTTTAGCTTAAAAGATAGCCATTGGAAAGCGATGGGGAAAAATCTGAGCACTGGCATTGGAATGTAAATCATCAAATTGCTCTTATGGATTTTCTAAGTAATACATTAATTCACAAAGTGAATGTTTTCCTAGTCATTCCATATTTGGGTCTAATAAAAGGTCATCTCTATACATGGTCAAATCAAATACATAATATTTCATTCTTGCTACTTTCTGATCACTAGTCAAAAAGAATTGTTTGTCTTCAGTGATTGCTGTTTGCTAGAATCAGCTGTCATGGATTACATTTGGCATGTTAGAGGTTGTGTAAGAATCAGCTGTCAGGCATGGAATAGAATAGTACAGTTGCTGTAGGTTAAAGGAGAGAGTGTTTTTTGCTCATGGAATTTTGACATTATGTCAATGATGGAATAACTAGTTGTATTTAACAAAAGTAAAGTTCCCAGAAGTCTCATTAAAAATCCTAAAGCACTAAATTTCCTCCAAATTATGAAAGACTTATTTTGTGAGTCTAATTTTGCTCATGGTGATTATGAGACACTGAGTAAACATTTTTAATGTTGCATTCTTACCTAACAAATTTTTGTTAAGATGTTTAGAGGGGCTCATATTTGAAACTCTGAATTTGACTTAAAAATTATTCTGGATTTCAGTTAGACACTAGTATATTGTTAATGTTGATTTTTCATTGATAACATTATAGAGTAGATAGAGATCAATAAATACTTTTTGAATTAATGCTCAATAAAGTATCTAGAATTCTGTGAGCTTTCAATAAGTGCAAAACCATGCAACTGCCAATTCCGGCATGTCATTGGTGGTGGGGTAAACGCCAAGACCCTAGCTCCCTCTCTTGGCTTCTGTCCACTCAGGGTCACAAATTGGTCATCCACAAGGTACATCTGGTTTGTTAATATATTAATTTTTGGGAGAAAGGGCTTGTTAAACTTTTCTCAAATTAGATGAAGCCATTTGAAAATTGGATGAGTTCACATAGAACCCAGATTTCTGAATTCTCATGAAAAATCAGAACAAAAGTGGCTGCCCCTTCTGGCTGACCAAGTGCTCTCTGGCATTAACCTCTTTCACTCCTTTACACCACTTGCCTCCAAGTTTTGCACCCTCAAATGCTTGGTGCCCTTGTTTGTTAAAATGATCTGTTTCCCCTTTTAAATCTCTCATGCCCTTCTCTTAAGATCCTCTCAAGATGACAGCTTACACTCTGAGGTACAACAGAAACTACCTGACTACATCTTGTAAAGATGTATGTGTTGCAGAAACATACAAAGGCAAAGAGTTACAGGCACACAAAAGTCATCCAGATTTGTCAGGCTTAGAAGAAGTATTACTGTGTTCTGATTGGAATAAGGATTAAGTTAATATAATAAAATATGATGGAAAAATGTGACGTCCTAAACTTACTTAAATATGAACACACAAATTACATTTCACAAATGCAAATACTTAAATACAAAATCAGTTAGGAAAATACAAAATGACAGAGATTTCATTTGGCAGTATTTTTATGAAAACAAAGTAGGATGATATGACTACTTTAAAAAAAGATGCAAAAACAGGTAATTAATAAAAATGAAATGTACAGATCATGGAAATTATTTTCTTTTGTACTCTGTGTTTTTCAATCTGGGTATTGAAGAATGTTTTCTCTGTAGTTTTAAAAAGGTGCTGACCACAAAACTCCAGAAAATGTGAGAACAGATGACTTCAATGGAGAGGGGCCTAACAATTAAGCCATATAAGGAATGACTGAGGAAACCATATGTTTAAATCAGAGAAGAGAAGATAAATGAAAATAGATAAGAGAAATAGGCAAGGTCTTTAAATATTGGAATGATGGTTACACAGTATAGTATGGTATGATTCCAAGAAGCAGAAAATGATAAAGACATGTTTTTAAAATGTGGGAGAAGGTAAGTTGAGGATTGTTTAAACAAATGACACTGATCACTATGTACAAAGAAATAAGAAATATTTATTAACAGATTAATTTTGAACATCTGCTAAAGAGATAGAGATCACAAAGGGCCAAAATAGATACAAGGTAATTGCTTTTTTTTATTTAAAAATTTTAAAAGTTCACAAATAATAGTCACAGAAACATCAAAAATAGAAAAAAAACTAATTAAAATTACTTTGAATCCCATATTTTTGATAAAATCATGGTTAATATTTTTGTTAATTTTCAAATTCCTTGTAAAAATTATGTATATAAATATATATTTTTATTTTTATCAAAATTAGGATCCTACTATATCAAAATTTCTGTAATGTTTCTTTTTCCATTTCAAAATGCATCATAAATGCTCTGTCTTTCCGTGTTAGTAAATGTATAAAAGCATTTAAATTATTTTAATAGCACACTATAATATTCTCTTACTATATCACAATTAACAATTTGTCATTGGAAATTTATAGTGTTATTGTACAGAATTAGAAAAAATGACATATTATATAATATTTTGTATAATTGTTTATGCAGGTTATATTTCTAAACTGGGATGATAATATTAAAGAACTTGTACTTTTTTTTAGAAATTGTGGTATATATTACAAATTTCCCTTTAAAAATTGTTTCACAACTTACACTCCCAGCAGCTGATAATGGTAGAGAAACTTTCCCAGCATCTGTATTAAATTCAATTATAACACTATTTAACATTGTTTTTAGTTTAAAATTTTCTGTGGTTAAATATGTTTGTCTTTGATTATTAAAAGGTTTATATATTTTTCACATATGTATTTTGCATTTTTTTTTATTTTGGGGGATAATTATATGTTCATATGTTTAGCTCTTTTTTTGGTACACGTTCATCTTTTTCCTATTGATTTGCAAAAGCTCTTTTTGTATTCAGGCTATTAACTTGTTGTCATTCACATAGTTGAAAATATTTTTTCTGGTGTGTTATTTATATTTCAAACTGATTTATAATTTATATGTCAATAACTGTGAAGGGTCTGAGTTAGCCTGCCACAGTTTCATAAATACTAGCAGAAGACATGAGCCTTCTGAAAAAATAGATAATTTATGACTCACAGCAGTAACAGTAGCCGGAATGTCAGCATTTTCATAAATTGGTTTTCCAAGCCCCAGTTCCCACACAGCAGCATGACAAGGACTGGGTGATTCTTACACATGCAATGGGTTGCACTATAGGAGAGTAAATATTTAAAAATCCCAATATTTTACAAATAACAAGAAAATCAACTCAATATTTGCCCCAGAGGGAGACATTACCTTTATTATGCTGGATGGCAAGCAAGCTTTCCCTGTCCCTATTTCCCAAGGCTGTTGCTAAATAAAATCCTTGAAAAGATAATTTGGAACAAAATCTGTCAGTGTCACTCCTCCCAAGACATATAAAATTGTGAGAGATCCGTGGAGAACTGTCTTCTGATAGTATATGTTATTTAAGTCTAAAAATTAGACAGCAAAATTTATCACTTTTTCTTCTTAGTTTTTGTTTGTTTATTAGAGTAAAGAAGTAACTCTCTTGTGTTGTTAAACTGCTGAACTGGGGAATTCCCACTTCAGTACTTCTCAAGTGTTTCCACTGAAGTATCCCAATAGGAGATCTGCCTCATAAATAATTTTTGAAGTCACTCATTTTGTCTTAAATATTCAGGCAGGTGATGTTTTTTCCTATTCAATAAAATATTTGTTTGTTTTATGTATAAATAACATTAACTTTCCCAAATCATCAGGTACAATTCATTCAGGAAGATGTGCTTTGTTCATCCTTTAGCTTTGAAAATTCTCACACACCATAATTAATATTATCATGGCATCCCTCATAATAATATTAATGTATGTTAAGCACCAACTATGTGCCAGAAATTGTTTCAAGGACTTTACATATATTATTAGTTCACTTCTGTCTCCCAACAATATGAGGTGGGTACTATTTTCCCCCAGTTTTACAAATATGAAACTAAGAGTCAGAAGTGATAAGTAATTTGCTCATTATCAAATTCCTGAGTTTGAGAATAACAATCACAATTCATCTGATTTTAACAAGAAATTTTCCTATTGCCTCATGTCTTTGAAAAAGATGAACAAGTTTAGGTATACAATTGATCAGAGAGATGTTCCTATGCAATGCTAGCTGCTATGCATCATCTTTCAGGGAAAAAAATGCTTCGTCTCACCTACACACAATATTGCACATAATTTTAGGTGGTTGTTTTTAATGATATATTCAGTATTAAAAAATAAATGTATTGTTGTGGAAGGAGCTATTAGTCTTAAGTTCAGTTATTTGCTATATTTTCATTTACCCTTTAGTGCTTTTAAAAGTTTTGGCAGCAGATATTTTTTAATAATTTAATTTCACATCAAATACCTTTACAGAAAATGCCTAATGAGAATAAAGCAGAGCATCTCTGGTTGAAGCAAACATGGGGACTGGATTGACACTTATTTGGCCTTTCCTTCATCCATCATGGGGAGCCAGAATGGAATCGGAATGAAAGGACAGAATCTAGAATCAGGAGGCTGGGGTTAAATCCTGGCATCACTCAGGGGCTATTTTAAAAATATTTAAGGATTTTAATGCCAGTCGGAATAGACATATCCCAAGTATAAGACCTGAAACTGCAAAATTGCTAAGGTAAAATATAGGTGAAACACTTCAGGAACTAGGTCTGGACACAGACTTTATGAACATGAGCCCAAAAGCACAAGCAACAAAAGAAAAAAAAAAAGGGCTATATCAAACTCAAAAGCTTCTGCACAGCAAAGGAAACAATCAGCAGAGTGCAACAACCTACAGAGTGGGAGAAAATTTTTGCTAACTATGCATCCAACAAGGGATTAATATCCATAATGTACAGGGAACTCAAGCAATTATACAGTAAAAAAAACCCCCAAATAACCCAATTAAAAAATGGGCAAAAGAACTGAATAGACATTTTTCAAAGGAAGACATACAAATGGCCAACAGGTACATAAAAAAATGCTCAACGCTCATTAGTCATCAGGGAAATGCAAATTTAAAACACATTGAGATACCACCTCACTCCAGTTAGACTGGCTATAATCAAAAAGACGGTGCATAACAAATGGGGACGAGGATGCAGAGAGAAGGGAATGCTCCTACACTGTTGGTGGCACTGTAAATTAGTACAACCATGGAAAACAGTATGGAGGTTTCTCAAACAACTGCAGATAGATCCTCCATATGATCCAGCAATCCCATTTCTGGGTATATACCCAGAAGAATGGAAATCATCATGTTGAAGGGATACCTGCATTCCCGTGTTCATCGCTACTCTGTTCGTAATAGCCAAGATACGGAACCAACCTAAATGTCCATTGATGGATGATTGAATAAGGAAGATGTGGTATATATACACCATGGAATACTACTCTGCCATAAAAAAGAATGAAATACTCACATTCACAACAACATGGATGAGCTTGGAGAAACTTAGGTTGAGTGAAATAAGCAAAGCACAAAGGGATAAATACCATAGGTACTTACTCATAAATTGGAGCTAAGAGATAAAGAAGAAAGGAAAGAAAGACCACAGTGGTGTGTTGGACTTCCAGAGGGAGAGAACATAACATACCTAGGGATACAAAGTGGAGTGGGGAAAGGGGGATGGAGAGGGAGGTCAGGGATAATTGAGGGGATAATTGGGTGGGACATGGGGTATAATCACAATTTGTGGTAATGGACATGCTGCCATTTTGGATCTGGACATCACATCTTAGGCTTGAGTGGTGACAATTTGCTTTGTACGCCATGAATATTCATAACCAATAAAAACAGAACAAAACAAGACAAGACAAATAGAATAGACACAGCCTGAAACAATGGATATAGCCACACTAGCTCATAATTGGCCCTGTCTCCCCATCACTTACTAGCAGTGTCTTGATCTGTAAAATAAGGATAGCAATAATCACTATCTCATAGCATTTTTATAAGGAAATTAGATATGATAATATACACAAAGCACTTAGAGCAATGTTTGGTAGAAAGAAGCACTCAATATTAACTGCTATTGTCATCGTTGTCATAATCCTCCCTATCATCATCATTGTCACCGTGTAGTCCATTTCTATTGCTTATAACAAAATACCTGGAACTGGGTAATTTATAAGAAAATTAAATTTATTGCTTATGGTTTCAGAGGCTGGAAAGTCCAAAGTCCAGGGAACACATCTGGTGAAGATCAGGGAACACACCTTCTTTGGTGGTGGCTTTACAGCAATGCAGGTGTCTCACATGGTAGAAAATGGTGGAAAAGAGAGCGTCAGCTCCTGGCGTGTTCTCTTTTAAAGCCCTCAAAACTATGCCCATGACTACCATTAAACCATCAATTTAATCACCTCTTCAAGGCCCTGCCTTTCAATAACCATAATAGGATTTCCCACTCTCAACAGTTACAGTGGGAATTAAGCTTCTGATATATGGACTTTGGAGGACACAATTCAATCAATCTACAGCAACGACTAATACTTGAGGAACTCCAGAACTTTACCGTTAGAATGATGAAGTCTTCTGCTAAGAGAAGACAGGGAAGATCTTGTTAAATGTTTGAATGTGCAAGTCTCTAAGGGATATTATTTGGACAGAAGAATCAGGGTTCAGAGAGGTCTTAAAAGGCTAGCAAGATAGGCAAGAACTAATACAATGATATTCAACAGGGATAAATATAAAGTTCTGTACTTTAGTTGAGATAAAAACAAACAACTACCTATTTATAGAATGGGAAAAGAAATCCCAAGAATTAAAAGTGATTTTAATGAAAAATACTCCAGGATTTTAGCTGACAATAGGAAGTCTGATGTTGCCTCCAACTATGTTTAATGTGATTTTTACCACACTGATCAGCTTAATGCTGCTCTGAGTGGCCATATCACATCTGTAATGTGATATATCCATCTAGATATATCACATCTAGTGGCCATATCCATCTAGACCATGGAGAGAGACACATGGATATATTGGGATTTGTTCAGAGAAATGTGACCAGAAGGGTGAACAGTAAGGATCTCAATACCAAGAAAGGTAACCAGGAGTGTTTTTCCTAGTAAGGTAGAGATCAAAGGGGAGAGATGATGGTGATTTTCAGACACCTGTGTTACTCTGACATGGAAGCATTCACTGTGTCTCTGGCAGGAAGGAATAGAACCAATCGGTGAAAGTCACAGAAGGGCAGAGATAAGCCCCACATACAACATGTCTAAAGCAGATGTGCTTGAGCACAGAAGAGGAGGAATCGTTCTTTTTTAAAGGAATCATTCAAAAACAGAGGGGATAGTAATTGGGTAAATAATGCCATTAAGGAAATTTTGTCAATGGTGAGAAGTTGGTAATTTCTTGATTTCCCTTCCAAAATTCTTTAAATCTATAATCTTAAGTTATGAACCAAGTTTGTTATAAAGGGTGAATGGAAGGAAGGGTTAAAAAAAGTATGAATAGGGAGTAAAAATAATTAAGTTAGTTATTCCAGAGAGAATATCTTATCTCAACATAAGAGTTTTCTAATATCTAAAATATAGAAGAATAGAATAGGCTGCTTTCTGAAGAACTGAACTTCTATCTTGGGAGGTGGTCACTGGATATTGTAGTTCATGCATCCTTGGCAAGTAATGGGTGCTTAGAAAATTTCATTCTGTTAAATAAATTATCACCTATCAGAAATGTTGTTTGAAGAATTCTTGAATTATTGGAAGATGTACTAGAAGAAGTCTAAATCTCCTACCTCCAAGATTTTGTTATTTGGATTGTTTCTGTCTTGTACCCAAGTATATTTTGTCTTATTTGTTCCACATTGAATTCTCTCAATGCCTACCTGAGAAATATCTTTATTTACTGAAACCAAATCAATATTATGTGAACCAAACATGATTACTTTTCCAGAAGTTCTTTATTGCTTTTTCTAAGCTGCTCTGTTTACTTTGTTCTTCTTGTTAATATGTCTTAGTATTGTTTGAGCATTCTTAGAGGAGAAAGATGTTCCTTGTTTATCCCCAAATCCCCTAAGTGTGGAAGATAAATAATAAAAATATCGAGGCTTCAGACACTCATCAGTATTTTAGTGTTTAAACAGATTTTTTTCTTTCACAGATGTGAATTAGAATTTTTCAGTTCTAAAAGAGTGTAATTATCAGTTATTTGGTAATTGATTAATTACTGGGCCATGATGTGCTTCTAATAACATTTTCCATTACAAAAGTAACATATTTAAAAGGTAATTCTTGTTATAAACTGGCTAAAATCATACACATGAAGAGGAAAACAAAGATCACATCCTATATTAGTTTCCTAGCGCTGCTGTAAGAAATTATCTCAAACTTGGTGACCTAAACAAAAATTTATTTTCTCATAGTTATGGAAGGTAGAAGGTTGTTTTAGGGATGTGCTTCCTCTGAAGACTCTAGAGAGGAATCCTTCCTCTCTTCTTCCTAGTTCCTTATAGCTCCCAGGAATCCTTGGCATTACTTGGCTTGTAGTGGCATCACTCCAGTCTCTGTCTCTGTCTTCATATGGCCTTCTCCTCTGTGTATCTTTGTGTCTCTGTGTGTCCTCTTCTTTCTTGTAAGGACATCAGTCATTGGATTTAGTGTTTACTCTAATCCAGTATGAACTTATCTTGACTAACTACATGTACAAAGACCCTATTTTCAAATAAGTTCACATTCTATAGTTCCAGGTAGACATGAATTTTGGGGGGTGCTATGGACTGAATGTTTGTGTCCCCCCAGAATTCATATGTTGAAGCCCTACTTTCCAGCATGATGGTATTTGGAGTTGGGGCCTTTGAGAGATAATTGGGTTTGAATGAGGTCATGGAGGCAGAGCCCCCATGATGGAATTGGTGCCCTTATAAGGGGATGAAAAGGCCAGAGCTCTCTCTTTCTCCACCATGTGTGAATACTACCAGAAGGCAGCCATCTACAAGCCAGGAAGAAGGACCTCACCAGACCTGAATCTGCTGTCACCTTGATTTTGGACTTCCCAGTCTCCAGAACCATAAGAAATACATGTTTGTTGTATAAGCCACCCAGTTTGTAGTATTCTGTTATAGCAGCCTGGCAGGAATTTGTGTTAAAAATGGAATGCGGCTATAACAAATACCTAAAAATGTGGAAGTAGCTTTGGAACTGGGTAATGGGTAGAGACTGGAAGAATTTTCAGGTGCCTGCTACAAAAAGCTAATATTTCCATAATGGGACTGCTAAAGATGATTCTGGTGAGGGCTCAGAAAGAAAAAGGAGAACTGTAGAGAAAGCTTCTATCTTCTAAGAGAATACATAGTCATGTATAGATGTTGGTAGAAATTTGGATAGTAAGGCTATTATGATGAAGTTTCAGATTGAAATGAAGAACATGTTATTGTTTCTCATTTGTCTCACAGAGAAAAGGTAATTCTTGTTATAAAGTGGCAAAGAACTTGGCTGAATTGTGTACATGTTTTAGTGTTTTATGAAGGGTAGGGCTACAGAAAAATGAATTGGATGTTTAGCTGAGATTTCTAAGCAAAGTGTTGAAGGAGCAGCTTGGCTTTTCCTTTCTGCTTATAGTAAAATGTAAGGAGAGAGAAATGAATTGAAGAAGGAATTATTATTCAAACAGACAGAATATAAAGATTTGGAAAATTCTCAACCTATCCATATTGCAGAGAACACTAAGAGTGTGGCTGACTAACCATTTGATAAGAATATCTCTATGGGTATAAACATTGAACCTAATCAGCTATCTCAATAGAAGCCAGGTATAGTTATGGAATTATACTACCAGTCCCATAACTGCCACCTTGGACTAAAGGAAACAGAGAAAACAGGATGAAATAAAAGAAGGCTGTCAGACTTCTTACACTGTATAGGATCATAGCATATAGCTATTCAGCTGCAAGCATGCGCTATTTTTCAAGACAAAGAATGACCCCAAATGTGGTTCAGAGATCATGAGGGCTAACCCTCACACCACAGACCCAGAGTGCATGGGCCTGGGGTTCAAGGTTGCCTCCACTTTGGTTTGAAAAAGTAGAACCACTGCCCATCAGAGTTCTGTGTGTGAGGCAACCACTTTGGACCCCACAGGTCAGATGGCAGTCGCCACTGCAGTGAGTTCTGAGAGACCCCTGCCCCAGTGGGTCTGGAAGGCAGACCACCAAGCCAAAGATAATTATTCTTTAGCCTTAAGATCTGATGGTATTTGCCTTGCTAGGCTTGCTTGGGACTTGTCACCACTTTCTCCCTTCATATTTCTGCCTTTTGGAATGGGAACATCCTCATTATATTTTGCATGCACATAACTTATTTTGTTTCACAGGCACGTAGCTAGAGAGGAACTTTGCCTCAGGATGAAGTACACCTTGAGTCTTACCCATATCTCATTTAGATGATATTTAGATGAGACTTTGGACGTTAGATTTGAGAGTCTATGCTGGAATAAGTTAAGACGTTTGGGGTTGTTGGAGTAAAATTAATGTATTTTGCATGTGAGAAGGACATGAATTTTGGGAGGCCATGAAGAAAATGCTATAGACTGAATATTTGTGTCTCTCAGAATTCATATGTTGAAGCCCTGATCTCCAATGTGATGGTATTTGGAGTTAAGGTCTTTAGAGGTAATTGACTTCGAATGAGGTCATGGGTATGGAGGACCCCATGCTGGGGTTGGTGTTCTCATAAGTGAATGAAGAGACCATAGCTCTTTCTGTCTGCCATGTAAGAATATAGTAAGGAGAAAGCCATCTATAAGCCAGGAACAAGGGCCCTCATCATACCAGATCTGCCAGTACCTTGATCTTGAACTTCTCAGCCTCCAGAACTATGAGAAATAAATGTGGTTTGAACCACCCAATATATGGTATTTTGTTACAGCGTGAACTAAGATGCAGGACACTATTCAACCCACTATACCTAAAACCTCATTTCTCTTAATATATTTTTCTTGCAATTTTTTTATTGTGGTAAAATACACATAACATTAAATTTGCCAGGCTGGCTCCGTGGCTCACTTGGGAGAGTGCAGCGCTGGTATTGCCAAGGCTGTGGGTTCGGATCCTATATAGGCATGGCCGGTGCGCTCACTGGCTGAGCGTGGTGCAGACAACACTGTGCCGACGGCTGAGATCCCCTTACTGGTCAAAAAAAAAAAAAAAAAAAAAACATTAAATTTGTCATCTTCACCATTTTTAAGTGCACAGTTCAGTGGTATTAGGTACGTCGATATTGTTGGGCAACCATCACCACCATTCATCTCCAGAACACTTTTCATGTCACAAAACTGAAACTGTATACACATTGAGCACTCTCTCTCCATTTCCCTTCTTCTCAGCCACTGGCAACCACCATTCTACTGTCTATGATTTTGACTATGCTAAGTGCCTCATATACAGAGAATTATACCTTGTCTTTTTGTGGCTGGCTTATTTCACTTAGCATAAAGTCCTCAAAGTTTACCCATGTTGTAGCATATGTCAGAATTTTCTTCCTTTTTAAGTCTGAATAATATTCCATTGCATGTATATACCACGTTTTCTATTCATTCATCTGTTGATGGACACTCAGGTTGCTTTTATGTTTTAGCTATTGTTGTTAATGCTGCTCTAAACATCGGTATACAAATATCTGTTCATATTTTGATGTAAATCCTTTCTGTTTTTATTTTATTCATACTTGTTATGAAATTGAGATCTTGATGCACACACTGTTTTGGACCTGTTTACTTCATTCATATTGTGAATTTTTTTTGTGGCATTAATTTCCTACACATCTATTTTGAGTGTTCCAAATTAATTCAACCGATATTCTATTGATGAATATATTGCTGTACTTTCCCCTCCTTTTTACTATTACATGTAAAGCTATGATGAACTTTATTGTATTTAAATCTTTGGGTATATTAGTGATTGTTCCCATAATATGAAATCTTATGCTAGAAATAAAATTGCTTGTTCCAAGGGCATGCATTTTTCAAGACTTCTAATATATATATTCAGTTTACATCATTCAATATGCTGAATGGCAGATAAGTAGACAATATATTTATGCCTTTTTGGAAAAGATCAATTTAGTTCTAGGGAAAAATTATTAAACTTTCAGCATGCCATCTAGTTAATATTTATTTTTAATATTATATATCTGCTATGGGTAAGTTATATTCCAAGTTAGATCTTGAAATAGGCAATTTTGATTTTAGGCAAATATAGAATATGACTGATTGGGAAGGACTGCTTCTCTTCCTGTCTTCTCTAACACCTTTCCTTTTTACATGTTGTGTTTGGGCCTTCATCACTATAGTGGTAGAATCTGAAGAGACTGAGAACAGAGTTATCAGCAGGTAGAGAGCACAAGGTACCTAAGGTTTTAAGGTTTCCTTTCCTTGCTGACTTGAAAGCTAGATTTGACCAAATATTTGTACCAATACTTGTAAAAACTGATCAAAGTAATTACTTATATATCAAAATAAGAGTATTAAAGATATACTCTGGGACTAAAATTTTTAAAACTAAATTTTGTGTGTTAGTTGTTTTTTAATAAAAGCATTTAAATCTATTTTGGCGGGGGTGATAAACTTAGATGTTTAGAGAAGCAGGTAATATAAATCTGCAAAGCTGAAAAGTAAAAAGCACCACAAATCTTAGAAACAAAAGAATGAAAACAATGTTTTTGGCATGCCTCCCATCTAAAAAAACATGCTTTTCTCATTTCTACTGATATTTTGCTATGTGAGAAAAATGGGCCTGGTTGCCAGATTGTGTGCATATATTTTGGGGGGTTATTTTTTTTAAAGAAAAGCCAGATATTCAAACATTTTTTGTGAAATACTCTAATTTTGAAACATAGAAAACAAATTAAAATTATATAAAAACAGCAAAAAGCAACACATCTGTAGAGAATATTTGCTTTCACAACATCAGCCTGTGACTTTTGGTCTAAATTTTTACTTTAATTTATTAGAGTGTTCACGGTTCTGCTGAGTTCACTGTTGTATTTTTTTTTTTTTAATTTTAGGTTTGGTTTCAGTTTACCATACTTTACACTTAACTAACCCAAGGGAAAAAACAAAACAAGATATCACAAACATTGTGGTATACTTTTCAAATACATTAGCACACAAGTGGCCAATTTTAAAATTGTAATACCAACTTAAAACCTTTTTTATGGCAGTCAGCTTGTTTTTGTCTTTCAAGCATCTCAAAAAGGTCAAATGTAGAGTTTTACCCTTTGCACATAAAATAACACAATTTCACCTATTTAAATAAGATAGGAGTCTAGGTTAGTAATTTTAGGCATGGAATAAATCAAGATATGCAACTAATACATTAATTTCATTTACAAAGAAAAATTTCGATGGGACATATCTAAAGCATTTGATTTAGATAGTTGATTGTATATTAAAATAATGTCATAACTTTAGTATTAATTTCCTTTTATAAAATTTCAGCTAATGTTACTCTCCTAAATACATCACTTTTATAATAATTCTCCTGTGTATAAATTGTTTCCAAATGAAAACTTTCAGAAAGAGATATAAAATATAATAAGTTCTATGGTTTTGCCCCTCTTGGTTGTATTTTCTTAGAGTGAATATTAAAATAACTTTTAAGCCATGGGCCACCCGGCCTTTCCTGCCCCTCCCACACCTCTGCAACAGCATCTTAGGATGTATAAATAAATAAATAAATAAATAAATAAATAAATTTAAATAATTCTGTTATTCTATACAATGCTGACTGCATGATATGAATGCCAATAGCCTAAATATTAAGTAGTTATTTTACTATCTGCCCCTGTGAAATTGACAATTTAATTGTTTGTCTTCAGTGTATACTATGTCAATCACAGTATTTATAATCTAGTTTTCTTGCATTAGTTTAATTGTTAAGTGAAACAAACTGGTATATCTCTAAATATATTCTTTATGGTATAAAGTTGATTCTTTTGTAATGGTCAATCTCAATTCTGATATTCCTTAGAATGTCTCCTTACTTTTTGGTTCAGTCAAAAGATACAAAGAGCTATTGGCTAGAAAATTACTTGTTCCAAACCTGTAATGGAACAAAGGAAAATTTAAAGAAAAATATTAACAGAAAGAAGTGTTTGAAAATTTATACCTCTGTTGCTCTCATATACCAGTGGTTTCCCAAAGAGGGCCTGTGTGAAATTGATAAGAAATTTATGGAAGAGCAAAATAAGCATGACCTACATCCATTGATGAATTTATTGCTCTGCAGAAGTGATAATACTATCTTCCAGATTGGGTTACGTTGGGAAAAAGAATGGCAGTGTAAATATTTTACTTTGAACTTCCTTTCATTCTTGTAGCTATCTAATTGGTGGCACATGCTAAATGATATGAAGAAGTGTGTCATTGGCTGACAAATTTTAAGTACTTAAAATTTTAATATAATGGCATTGGCCTCATAAAAATCAGTACAATTTATTAATGTTTTCCAAGTTAAGAAGGTATGGTGAACCTTTCCAGGAATGATTCCTGCACATACTATGTTAGATAAATATTGGAAATACTCAAGTAAATTTTATGGTAGTCCAGAGATCTACACATCTATATCGACACATCTTGCTGATTTATAACACCAGGAAGTTGGTTTTTCATCAATTAGTAAAAGTTAGATATACACATTTTTGAAATGCCTAGAAACTGCATGTTTATTGTTTTTGTTTATCCATTTTATTCATCCATTTTTGTTTCATCAGTTTGTTTATTCATTTATCAGTTAACTTTGAGTTGTTTCCACCTTTGGGCTATTATGAATGATGCTGCTAATAAACATTCATGTACATGTTTTTGTGTGGACACATTTTCACTTATCTTAGGTCTCTAACTAGAAGTGGAACTCCTAGGTCATAAAGTTAATCTATGTTTAACAGTTTAAATAACAGCAAAACTGTTTTCCAAAGAAGCTACACCATTTTACAGTGTTAATAGTAATGTATGAGGATTCCAATCTTTCCACATCCTGACCAACTCTTGATATTTTCTATTTTTGTATACTAGCCATCTTACTAAGTATAAAGTTGTATCTCATTGTATTTCTTTGTTTCTTTTTGCATTTCCCTAATTACTAATGATATTGAGTGTCTTTTTCATATGTTTATTTTCCATTTGAATATCTTTGGAGAAATGTCTATTGAAATCCTTTGCCCAGCTTCTAATTGTGTTGTTTATCTTCATAAAGAGCTTATATTGAGAAATAAAGTTTATATTTTTTGTTCTTATCTTTTAATTCCACAAACTTTTTGAAATTCTCTTGTATAACCCTTTTTATTTGTTGCTGAATTCAGTTTGCTTGTATTTTGTTGAAAACTGTTGTGCTTATATTCATAAAAGGTATTTATATATAAATTTCTTTTCTTGTGATGTCTTTATTTAGTTTTGGTATCAGGCCTCATAAAGTAAGTTGAGGGTGTTTCCTCCTTTTCTATTTTTTGGAAGAGATTTCAAGGATTGGTTTTAATTTGATCTTTTATTTCCTTTTTTCTTCCATTATAACCACATAATAGAAGACTTATTAAAACTGGGTTTTCACGTTACAAGGAAAGTAACTCTGAAATGACTTATCAGATTTTGTTCTTTGTTTCTGCTTTCTTTAGCCTTTTTCTGTCTATAAAACCAGCTTACTCTGCTTGGGTCATTGGAACACTTATTCTGTTTTATGGAGTAACATGTTGCTTGATTCTAGAATCACAATAAAGACAATTAAGATTTTCAACTTAAAAAAAAAACTAGAGTTTTAAAATCTCTATTTGTTACTGTTGAATCGTCTGTTTCTCCCTTCACTTTCATCAGTTTTTCTTCATATATTTTGAGGCTTTGTTGTTAGGTGCATATTTGGTTATGACTGCATTGTCCTAACATAATGAACTTTCTTATTACTATAAAACTTCCTTCTTTGTCTATAGCAACAATTTTTGTCTTAAAGCCTATTTTGTCTGATATTAATATAGCCACTTTCTCTCTCTTGGTTACTGTTTGCATAATATGTTTTCTTCCATTGTTTTACTTTCCATCTATTTGCATGTTTTTAAGTGTGTGAGAGCATATAGTTGAATGTTTTTTATCTGTTTTGCTAATATCTGCTTTTTGATTAAAGTGCTTGTTCATGTATATTGAATGTAACTACTGATAAGGTATGATTTATGTCTACTAATTTGCTGTTTGCCTTCTACATGCCGTATGCCTTTCTTCTTCCTTTATTACTCCTTTTTTGTGTGTGTGTTACAGGAATATTTTCTAGTGTATCATTTTAATTCCCTTGTTTCTCTATCTATATTTTTGTAGTTATTTTCTTAGTGGTTTCTCTAGAAATTACAAGTAACATGTTAACTTATAATGATCTTGTTCAAATATTAACATCAGCTTAATTTCAATTGTACACAGAAAATTTACTCAGTATATCTATAATCTCTTCCCTCACCTTTGTGTTATTATTGTAATCTTTATACATTACAATTTTTTATACACTACATCTTTGTACATTACAAGCATCAACAGGTTTTTGTAATTATTGGTTCATGCAATTGTCTTTTAAAGGTAAGAGAATAAAAGAATAACAAACAAAAGCATACTTATTCTTTATCTGTACCTATAGAATTACCTGTTTACATGTTTTTGTTTCTTCACGTGGATTTGAGTTTCTCTCTAGTGTCCTTTTATTTCAGCCTGAAGGACTCCCTATATTATTTCTTTTCTGATAGCAATGAATTCTCTCAGTTTTTGTTTACCCACAAATGCCTTATCTTTTCTTTCATTTTTGAATAATAGTCTTGCTGGATATAGAATTCTTGGGTTTAGCACTTTGAAAATTTCATTCTGCTGTCTTCTGAACTCCATGGTTAGAGATAAGAAATTGGCTATTAATTTTACTGAAGATCCCTCATACATTAGTAATCGCTTCTCTTTTGCTGCATTCAAAATTTTCTCTTTGTTCTTGGCTTTCAAAAGTTCACCTATGAACTTTGATGCATCTAAGTGTGAATATCTCTAAGTTCATCCTTGGAGTTTGTTAAATTTCTTGGATATGTAGACTAATGTTTTTCATCAAGTGTAGGAAGTTTCATGCCATTATTCAAATATTCCTTCTGCTTTTTTCTCTTCTCTTCTCCTTTGAAACTCTCATTTTATATATATTTTCCTACAATTCTCTGAGTCTTTGTTCATTTTGCTTCATTTTTTTTTTTCTTTCTGTGCTTCAGACTAGGTATTCTCAATTGATCTATTTTCAAGTTTGATGATTCTTCTGCCATTTCAAATATGCCATTTGTTCTCTCTGGTAAAATTTTCATTTAATTTTACTTTTCATTTAAGTATACCTTTCAACTCCAGAAATTTTTTAAATTATATCTCTTCCTTGTTATTTTATATTTAGTGAAACATTGTTCTCATATTTTCTTTAAATCCATAGACATAATTTTCTTTACTTTTTAAAACATATTTATAATAGCTGATTTAAAGTCTTTGTTTATTTGGTCCAACATCTAGGCTTCCTTAGGGATAGTTTCTATAAACTTCACTCCTTGTGTATGCAATGTTTTATTGCATGTCTCATGATTTTTTGTTGAAAACTGGGCATCTTAAATAATGTATGTGGAACTCTGAAAATCAGATCTCCTCTTCACTAGCATTTGTTGTGTTGCTATTTGTTTGTTCAGAGACTTTCCTGAACTAATTATGTAAAGTCTATACTCTTTGTCATGTGTAGCCACTGAAGTCTCTGTTCAGTTAGCTAAGTGGTTAGCTGCTAATTGGATAGGGATTTCCTTAAATGTATTGAATCTATAAGTCTCCCAATCTTTGCCATGGGACTTCGTATGCATAATAGGGCATGACTTCAATGTTCTGCCAGTTTACAACTGTGCCTTAGCCTTCACTTCCTGAATGTGCAAAGCCAGAGGTGAGAGATTAGGGTCTTTTCAAGTTGTTTCTAAGCATGGAAATGGTTCTGTGCATCTGTGTAGGCTTCTAGATTTCCAGGAACATGTCAGATCCTTTCAAAGCCCCGTATGGAAACCTCATTCCTAGGTTTTCCTTTTATGTTTGTTGGTTAGACTTGTTTGCTTCAACTGTTATCACTGCCTCAGGCAGCTGCAATGTTGAACAATTACCCCTAATTGATGTAGACAAATACCCCTGAAAAAAAGTCTGTTCTCACAGAGCAAGTTCTGAATCACATAAAAGAAGACAAGTCCTGTCAGTCCCTGGAAACCTCCAGGGAGCTACCAGTAAGGTCAACTAACAATTCTTTGGGAATGGAACACTTTGGGGAAATCCAAATGCATTCTGCTCCATTCAGTAAATACTAGGCTAATGGATTTCACATTAGGTTGCAAGGCTGTTGGTTTTTAAGGATACTATAGAACTAGTAAGAATGAGATGAAAATACGGAAAGTTAAAACACCACAAAGCTCAGTGCTCTTATAAAGATTCAACCGATTTTCTTGAATAAGTGATCCTTGGATTGTTGTTCCTGCTCCCTTGGTTAATTTCCTGAGTTTAGAAACAGTTGATTTTGAATTTTTTTCTTTTGTTCTCACTAATTTTATGGAAGTGTAGGTTTTTGGAGATCCTTACTCCACCATTCTGGAAGTTTCTCTTAATAAACTTTTTAAGAGAAAAAATATTTAATTTTTTTTGAAATTGTGTTGTAACATAGTAAATGCTAAATTTAAAATACTTCTCATGAGTCTTATTTGCAAACTTGAAAATAAACCTAAACACACACAGGAATTTAATTTACAACAAAAATGGCATTTTCAATTTGAGGAAAAAAATAATTTCAGTAATTAATTTTTTGGCAATAGTGTACTTACCTGTAAGCAAATAAGCTAGTATAATGGTTTCACATCTTTCTTAAAAAATAAATTCTACATGCTTCATGTATAAATGAAAATAAAATTATGAAAGAAAGCTATTAGAAGAAATATGGGATTGGATTTTTTTTCAGTAATGGCTGAACAAAACAAAAATCAGAACCTATAAAAGATTGATAAATTTAGCTATACACACACAAATCTGTGAGATAAAGGTCACCATAAATTCTAAAGACAACATGCTGAAAAGAGTGGTTGTGTTGTGGTAGAAGAACTAGGTGACCAGGGAAGAAAAGACGGAAATGACATGCTTTTCATTGTAGATACTTTGTGATTTTGAATGTCATGTAAGATGTACTATCACCTATTTTCTAAAAATTAAGTTAAAACATTAAAAATTAATAAAACCTGCTACATGTTTATTATTTTGCTCTTTTTAATTTTTGTTTCTGTTATTTGGTTACTATCTATGACAGAAAAATTTAAAAAATAAATATTTTGCACATGACATGATTATTTATAAGCTCAAATTTCCCTTACAATAAATCTACTCAATTAAAAATCAGTTATGCATGTAATGGTTCAAGTAATACATAAATTTTTATGTCATAAATATATTTTATATTATGAATTCAAAAAATGTCCTTCCATTCATTATAATCTGTTTATTTATGTCTATCTTTCCTTGTTTTTCCCTAGTTAACTTTCTTTTTTTTTTTATTTTATTTTATTTTCTTTTTTATTTTATTTATTTATTTATTTATTTATTTATTTATTTTTTTAATTTATTTTTTTTTTTTTTAAATTTTATTTTGTCGATATACATTGTAGCTGATTATTGCTCCCCATCACCAAAACCTCCCTCCCTTCTCCCTCCCCCTCCCCCCCAACAATGTCCTTTCTGTTTGCTTGTCATATCAACTTCAAATAATTGTGGTTGTTATATCTTCTTCCCCCCCCCCCCCGGTTTGTGTGCGTGTGTGTGTGTCTGTGTGTCTGTGTGTGTGTGTGTGTGTGTGTGTGTGAATTTATATATTAATTTTTAGCTCCCACCAATAAGTGAGAACATGTGGTATTTCTCTTTCTGTGCCTGACTTGTTTCACTTAATATAATTCTCTCAAGGTCCATCCATGTTGTTGCAAATGGAAGTATTTCATTGATTTTTATAGCTGAGTAGTATTCCATTGTGTAGATGTACCACATTTTCCGTATCCACTCATCCGATGATGGGCATTTGGGCTGGTTCCAACTCTTGGCTATTGTAAAGAGGGCTGCGATAAACATTGGGAAACAGGTATACCTTCGACTTGATGATTTCCATTCTTCTGGGTATATTCCCAACAGTGGGATAGCTGGGTCGTATGGTAGATCTATCTGCAATTGTTTGAGGAACCTCCATACCCTTTTCCATAGAGGCTGCACCATTTTGCAGTCCCACCAACAATGTATGAGAGTTCCTTTTTCTCCGCAGCCTCGCCAGCATTTATCGTTCATAGTCTTTTGGATTTTAGCCATCCTAACTGGGGTTAGATGGTATCTCAATGTGGTTTTGATTTGCATTTCCCGGATGCTGAGTGATGTTGAGCATTTTTTCATATGTCTGTTGGCCATTTGGATATCTTCCTTAGAGAAATGCCTACTTAGCTCTTTTGCCCATTTTTTAATTGGGTTGCTTGTTTTCTTCTTGTACAGTTGTTTGAGTTCCTTATATATTCTGGATATTAATCCTTTGTCAGATGTATATTTTGCAAATATTTTCTCCCACTCTGTTGGTTGTCTTTTAACTCTTTTAATTGTTTCTTTTGCTGTGCAGAAGCTTTTTAGTTTGATATAATCCCATTTGTTTATTTTTCCTTTGGTTGCCCGTGCTTTTGGGGTCGTATTCATGAAGTCTGTGCTCAGTCCTATTTCCTGAAGTGTTTCTCCTATGTTTTCTTTAAGAAGTTTTATTGTTTCAGGGTGTATATTTAAATCCTTAATCCGTTTTGAGTTGATTTTAGTATACGGCGAGAGGTATGGATCCAGTTTCATTCTCCTGCATATGGATATCCAGTTGTCCCAGCACCATTTGCTGAAGAGGCAGTCCCTTCACCACTGAATAGGCTTGATGCCTTTGTCAAAGATCAGCTGACAGTAAGTGTGTGGGTTGATTTCTGGATTCTCTATTCTATTCCATTGGTCAGTGTGTCTGTTTTTATGCCAGTACCATACTGTTTTGGTTATTATAGCTTTGTAGTATAGCTTAAAGTCAGGTAGTGTTATGCCTCCAGCTTTATTTTTTTTGCTCAGCATTGCTTTGGCTATGCGTGGTCTTTTATTGTTCCATATAAATGTCTGGATAGTTTTTTCCATTTCTGAGAAAAATGTCTTTGGAATTTTGATGGGGATTGCATTGAATTTGTATATCACTTTGGGTAGTATGGACATTTTCACTATGTTGATTCTTCCAATCCAAGAGCATGGGATATCTTTCCATCTTCTTGTATCCTCTCTAATTTCTCTCAGCAGTGTTTTGTAGTTCTCATTATAGAGATTTTTCACCTCCTTGGTTAACTCAATTCCTAAGTATTTTATTTTTTTGGTGGCTATTGTAAATGGGCAGGCTTTCTTGATTTCTCTTTCTGCATGTTCACTATTGGAGAAAAGAAATGCTACTGATTTTTGAGTGTTGATTTTGTATCCTGCTACTGTGCTGAAATCATTTATCAATTCTAGCAGTTTTTTTGTAGAGGTTTTAGGCTGTTCGATATATAGGATCATGTCATCTGCAAACAGGGACAGTTTGACTTCATCTTTTCCAATCTGAATGCCCTTTATTTCCTTCTCTTCTCTGATTGCTCTGGCTAGTACTTCCAACACTATGTTGAATAGGAGTGGTGAGAGTGGGCATCCTTGTCTAGTTCCTGTTCTTAAAGGAAAAGCTTTCAGCTTTTCCCCATTCAGGATGATATTGGCTGTGGGTTTGGCATATATGGCTTTAATTATGTTGAGATACTTTCCCTCTATACCTAACTTATAGAGGGTCTTTGTCACGAATGAGTGCTGAACTTTATCAAATGCTTTTTCAGCATCTATAGAGATGATCATATGGTCCTTGTGTTTGAGTTTATTAATATGGTGTATCACATTTATTGATTTGCGTATGTTGAACCAACCTTGCATCCCTGGGATGAATCCCACTTGATCGTGATGAATAATTTTTCGTATGTGTTGCTGTATTCTGTTTGCTAGTAATTTAGTGAGGATTTTTGCATCTATATTCATCAGGGATATTGGCCTGTAGTTTTCTTTTTTGGTTATATCTTTACCTGGTTTTGGTATCAGGATGATGTTTGCTTCATAGAATGAGTTTGGGAGATTTGCGTCCGTTTCAATCTTTTGGAATAGTTTGTAAAGAATCGGTGTCAATTCCTCTTCGAATGTTTGGTAAAATTCTGCTGTGAATCCATCTGGTCCTGGGCTTTTCTTTGTTGGGAGCCTTCTGATAACAGCTTCAATCTCCTTTATTGTTATTGGTCTGTTCAAATTTTCTACGTCTTCCCAGTTCAGTTTTGGGAGCTTGTGTGTGTCCAGAAATTTATCCATTTCCTCCAGATTTTCAAATTTGTTGGCGTATAGTTGTTTATAGTAGTCTCGAATGATTTCTTGTATTTCAGATGAATCAGTTGTAATATCGCCTTTTTCATTTCTAATTTTTGTTATTTGAGTCTTCTCTCTTCTTTTTTTTGTTAGCCATGCTAATGGTTTGTCAATTTTATTTATCTTTTCAAAAAACCAACTTTTTGATTCGTTGATCTTTTGAATTGTTTTTTGGTTTTCAATTTCATTCAGTTCTGCTCTGATCTTAATGATTTCTTTCCGTCTGCTAACTTTAGGTTTGGATTGTTCTTGTTTTTCTAGTTCTTTAAGGTGAAGTGTTAGGTTGTTCACTTGCCATCTTTCTATTCTTCTGAAGTGAGCGTTTAATGCAATAAATTTTCCCCTCAATACTGCTTTTGCAGTATCCCACAGGTTTTGGTATGATGTATCATTGTTTTCATTAGTTTCAATAAATTTTTTGATTTCCTGCTTGATTTCTTCTTGGACCCATATGTCATTAAGTAGAATGCTGTTTAATTTCCATGTGTTTGTATAGTTTCCAGAGGTTCGTTTGTTATTAATTTCTAGTTTTAATCCATTGTGGTCTGAGAAGATACATTGGATAATTCCAATTTATTTGAATTTATTGAGACTTGATTTGTGACCTAATATGTGATCTATCCTGGAGAATGATCCATGTGCTGATGAGAAGAATGAATATTCTGAGGTTGTTGGGTGGAATGTTCTGTAGATATCTGCCAATTCCAATTGGTCTAGAGTCTTGTTTAGATCTTGTGTTTCTCTACTGATTCTTTGCCTAGATGATCTGTCTAATATTGACAGTGGGGTGTTCAGGTCCCCTGCTATTATGGTATTAGTGTCTATTTCCTTCTTTAGGTCTAATAGAGTTTGTTTTATAAATCTGGCTGCTCCAGCATTGGGTGCATACATATTTATGATTGTTATGTCTTCTTGATTGATCAGTCCTTTTATTATTAAGTATTGTCCCTCATTGTCTCTTTTTATGGTTTTTAGTTTAAAGTCTATTTTGTCAGATATAAGAATAGCCACTCCAGCTCGTTTTTCTTTTCTGTTTGCATGGTAAATCTTTTTCCATCCTTTCACTCTTAGTCTGTGTGAATCTTTATGGGTGAGGTGGGTCTCTTGTAGACAGCATATAGTTGGGTCCTGCTTTTTGATCCAGTCAGCCAGTCTGTGTCTTTTAATTGGGGAATTTAAGCCTTTTACATTAAGAGTTGTTATTGAAAGGTGTTGATTTATTCCTAGCATTTTATTGGTTGTTTGGTTGTCTTAAGTGTCTTTTGTTCCTTGCTTTCTGATTTATTGTTTGTTTTCTGTGTTTGTTGGTTCCTTAGGTTGTAGATAGTGTTTTTGTTAGCTTGTTTTCTCTTCATGAATGCCATTTTTATTATACTAGTGGGTTTAGATTTTTCTTGGGTTTTTATGGCAGTGGTAGTTATTTTTCAGGAACCAAACCCAGTACTCCCTTGAGGATTTATTGTAAGGGTGGTCTTGTGGTAGTGAACTCCCGCAGATTTTGTTTGTCTGAGAAATATACTATTTGCCCCTCATTTCGGAAGGATAGCCTTGCAGGGTAGAGTATTCTTGGCTGGCAATCTTTGTCTTTTAGTATTTTGAAAATATCATCCCATTCCTTTCTGGCTTTTAGGGTTTGTGATGAAAAGTCTGATGTTAACCTGATTGGGGCTCCCTTATAGGTGATTTGACGCTTCTCTCTTGCAGCTTTTAAGATTCTCTCTTTGTCTCTGAGTTTTGCCAATTTGACTATGACATGTCTTGGAGAAGGCCTTTTTGGGTTGAATACGTTTGGTGATCGTTGAGCTTCCTGGATCTGAAGATCTGTGATTTTTCCTATACCTGGGAAGTTTTCTGCCACTATTTTGTTGAATATGTTTTCAATGGAATCTCCATTTTCCTCCCCTTCTGGAATACCCATGACTCGGATATTTGATCGCTTATGGTTATCTGATATCTCTCTCAGATTTTCTTCAATGTCCTTGATTCTTTTTTCTTTCTTTTTGTCTGCTTGTGTTATTTCAAACAGCCCATCTTCAAGTTCAGAGGTTCTCTCTTCAACTTCGACAAGCCTGCTGGTTAAACTCTCCGTTGTGTTTTTTATTTCGTTGAATAACTTCTTCAGTTCAGCAAGTTCTGCTACATTTTTTTTCAGGACATTGATTTCCTTGTACATTTCCTCTTTCAGATCCTGTATACTTTTCCTCATTTCATCATGATGTCTAACTGAGTTTTCTTGTATCTCATTCAGTTTCTTTAGAATTATCACTCGAAATTCCTTGTCAGTCATTTCAAGGGCTTCTTGTTCTATAGGATCTAGAGTTTGAGATTTATTAACTTTTGGTGGTGTACTTTCTTGATTTTTTGTATTTCTGGTATCTTTTTTTTGGTGTTTATTCATTGTGGCCGGGGGTTTCACAGTCCACCGGTTTGAGACTAATGACTAACTAGGATGTTGCTGTGGTTGCCAATTTCGTATGGCTCCCTCCGTGACTGCTCAGTTGGCCTCTAGTGCCTTGTGTGTGTGGTCTTGGGCTTCTCCGGGGAGCCACCTTTCTGGTCAGCGTGGACTCTGCTGGGCTGGTGGGTCACGTACCACAGGGTGTGTGATCTCTGTTGAGCTTTCACTTCCTGTGCAGGACTTCTCCCTGTTCCGTGTGCTCTGGCCCAGGCTGTTAGATCGTGCAGTAGCGACCCCACGGGGTGTGTGGTTTTTGTCGAGTCTCCGCCTCCCTGGCCGCACGTCTCCCCACTCTGTGCGCACTGTGCTGGGCTGGGGTGTGTCTTCTGCACCCCTCGTCTAACAGCTGGGCCTTCAAGACCCTGCTGGGCACCGCCTCGCCCAGGAAGTCTACCAGGTTTCTGCTGGGCACAGACGACCGTTCTCTCTGGGTGCCTTTGTAGCACTATGTAGATCTTTCTCGGGTCTTGTTCACCTTTGTATCCCCCCAGTATAAACCGAGTCTAGCGCCCACCTGCAGCCTGGTCTCCGGCAGGTTCAAGCGGACCTGGAAACTCTCCTACCACACTATTCCCAACCAGAAATTCATTAGGCTTTTTTCCAAACTGGTGGCCGCACAGATGGTATCTGCCTCCCAGTAACAGGGAGTTTACCTGGGGCCGGAGTCCAGGGTATGGTGGAGTGACAGTCAGCCCGCCCGTACTTCCTTGCCCTCCCGAAACTGGCCCGGGACGCCCTCCGCCACCAGCCCCGCCAGAGAACCGCGGAGGGAGTGGGAGCCAAGGCCGGTCCACAGGCTCCGGAAAGCCTGGCGCCAGGCCAGCAAGTTGGAGGGCTCAGTGATGGCCGAGCAGGGCGGAGCTGCCCGCACCTGGGAAAATGGAGGCAGCACCGCGGTGAGTGGGCTGGTGGTGCAGGCGGGAGCCGCGTGGGCATCCACCCCCCGAACAGAGCTGTGCCAGGGATCACTCACAGTGCTGTGCCAGATCGGGTGCTCGCTCTCTGTCTCTGGTTTGCCGCCTTTCCCAGTTCTCGGCCGCTGCCGCCTCGTGCTGTTCAGTCGCGGCGCGGCTCGGGCGCTCCCAGGAATCTTCTTTAATGCCGGCCTGAAACCCCGAATCCTGAATAGGGCAGCTGGCCGCCTTCAGCGCGGCCCCGGCCTCCGGGATCCTGGCTGCATCCACAGCAGCCTTGGCGCCGTGTTCCCTGTTTCGAGACTCACTTTTGCAGCTAAGAAACAGTTCTTTTCCTGCTCCACACTTTAAAGCTGTTGTCTGGGCCGAGCCCGTGGCGCACTTGGTAGAGTGCTGCGCTGGGAGCGCCGCGACGCTCCCGCCGCGGGTTCGGATCCTATATAGGACTGACCAGTGCACTCACTGGCTGAGTGCCGGTCACGAAAAAAACGACAAAAAAAAAAAAAAAAAAAAAAAAAAAAGCTGTTGTCTGTAAATGAGGCAGCCTCTCCTGCCGGGGGCAAAGTGGCGGTCACCCCCCATGACCGGTCAGCAGCAGCAGTCCTCCCTTAAGAGATGGCGAGAGGAAGGACCACAAGTTTTCCAGCTGCCTGAGTCCCAGTGGCCGCCTTTTCCACCTCAGCTACTCCGCGCCAGCTGCTGCAGCCGCCGCAGCCGCCGCCATCTTGAAAAGCCCCCTCCCTAGTTAACTTTCTAGAGGAATAGATAGTCACTGCTAATCTGATGTAGACCAGGAACTACTAACAAGCTGGCCTTTGACACAGAGGTAAGTAATATGGTTTCTTGACCCCAATTGGTCTCTATGATAGCCTTTGAGACCACTGAAAAACATTCTTCTTTCATGGCCATGGAGGGATGTATTTTCCCACTCCATGTGTATCCATGTGACTTTTACTAATTAATGTGAACAGAACTATGGTTATTAGAGGGAGGAAAGGGGAAGGGGGTGTTAGGGAGAAATTGGTTAATGGACACAGAGAATGAGTACATTTTATAATGATAAATATGCCAACTATTTTGATTTGATTATCAGATATTGTATGCTAATATTGATAGCCAACTCCATACCCCACAAATATGTATAGTCAATAATGTCTAAAGAAAAAAATAAATGTGAAGGGAAGTGATGTGTGTTACTTCTGGTCAGAAGCTTTAAATGCCATGTTCTTTTCTTTCTGCCTCGTTGATTGTGCAAACATATGTCAAGACTGAACCTCCATTAACTAGGTCTCAATTATCAGCAGGACCATGCTATGCCTTCTGACATGTAGCATGAATCAGAAATAGATTTCTATTGTTTTAAGACACTGTGACTTAAAGGCTGTTTGTTATCCCAGAATAACCTCACCTATCCTGTCTAGATGTCAAGGAATGCATTAAAACTTAATTCAGAAAAGACAGAGATACCGCTTCCTTGCATCAAAACGTTGTTTAAAGCCATTAGAAATACTGCAGTTCTCTTTGAAGAGTTCAAATTTTACCAACTCTAAGATGGCATCTAGAGATCATTCTGTTTTAGCTGAAAAGCGTATAAAATCTTGTAAATATCTTTTTGCTTATTTTTAAAACTGCTAAAAATATATTGGACTATTTTAAATAATGTGATGTTTGATAATTATTTTAATTGCTTATTTGTACTTAATCGATGTGCTGTTGTATTGTATTAACTGTTATATGTTGTCTGATCCCACTTCAGGATAAGATGTGTCCAAATATAGTAGGTATTATGAATGAATGGTTTTTTCAGTTAATTATAAACAGTGTAAGTATACTGCTTCCAAAAGTACAAGTGTGGTAAATAGGTGAAATGAGAAAAGTTTACAAAAGTTAGGAATACATGTTCTAAATGATGACAAGCTGAATATGGAAACTAGTTCATCCAGTATTACAGCAAATATTTATTGAGTGCCTATGATATGCCAAGAACAGTTCTGGACACTGGGTATAGAAGTGAGAATAAAACACAACCATGTCGTTGTGGAGTTTATATGACTGTGGAGTAAACAGGAAATATACATACAAACAAGTAAGTTATAATTCAATGTCAGATAGTGGTAAGTGCTAAGAAAGTTATAGCAGGGATATTATTAGATAACCCTAATAGAGAAGGGATATTATTATTAGGATTGTCTCTGAGGAAATGACATTTGAACAGGAACATGAATAAAGGGAGAGGATGAGACATGTGACTACCTGTGGGCAGGTTGTTTCAAGAAGTAGTTACAGTGATTACCAAGACACTGAAGTAGTGAGACAGGAGGTGTTCGGTTTCCATGGGTTCAGGTTGCAGGACACAAATCTGGGTTTCAAGCCACTCCCAAGGTCTCAGGACCCTCCTCTGAGCCCTACCCTAGAGGAGAGTTACTGTTGCCTATTGGAAGCATTTTTGGCATCAACATGTGGAAATTGAGACCTCAGGGGGCTGACTCATGCAAATCCAGTGGCTGGGCATGCTCAGTAGAGAAGGGATTATATAACTCTAGTAGCCAAGCATGCTCAGTAGAGTTTATCCTTTGAATGACCTTCCACTAGAGGTGCTAAAGAGCACAGAATATTCTTGAATATATTTGGTGCAGGTGATAGAATTTGATCAATGAACACGCCCTAAAAGGAGACCAACTGAACATGTGCAAGAGTATGTTACGAAACAGAGAACCACCCTCTTAGTTGAATATTCATTAGGTAGTATGAATATGTATTAGGTAGCAAAACTATAAAAGTGGAATCCCAAAAGAAGGCAAGGTTGTTGCTCATTTTCCTGGGGCTAATCTTCCCTTTGCCAGCTGAGGGTGTATGCTTTCTTTTTGTGTCAAATTTACTTTCAGCAAGAGGCTGCTCACTCTCTTGAGCCAGCCTGCACTCTGTACTAAACTTTAAGTGTGTTTCTTACTTTTGTATTAAACTTGGTGCTGGCCCTGCTCAGTCTCTGGAGCTAAGCAGCACTTTCTCTGTGAAGTCTGAATCTCTTATTCATTACATTAAACCTGTTCTCACTTTCACTGTGACTGTGCTCTTGAATTCTTTTCTGTGGCAGAGTCGAGAACCTGGTAAGAGAACAGGGTAGGTTGAGGCTGGCTATTGGGCCTCCCCAGACCGTCTCCTCTAATATCAGTAGAAGAGTGTTTGAGACTTGCAAAGAGGCCAACAAAATGTCAAGAGCAAGAAGAAAAATAGCAGGAAATGGGAGTAGGGAGATATTCAGAGTCAGATCAGGTAGGATCTAATAGGCTGCAGTAAGGGTTCAGGATTTTATTTTGAGTGTTGGAAAACCCCTGCAGGGCATAAGAAATAGAGTGATATGACATAATTTCCATTTCAAAAGACTCACTGTGGCTACTGTGGGAAGAACTGACTGTCAATTCACCAGAACAAAAGCAGAAAACTTATTGGGGGAGCAGGAGATGAATCCAGGAGAGAAATGGTGATGGCATGGATTCGGTTGGGACAGGCAGAAGAGAGCACATGCTGGATATTATTTGATGGAAGATCTAACAAGATTTGTTTGATGTATTGGAAGGGAAGTTATGAGAAATAGAGAGGCATCAAGGGTGACTCCAAGATTTTTACCTAAGAAATTGGATGTTTTATGGGGATCACTGCTGTGACAGGGACCCCTGGAGGAAGAACATATCTGTTAGGGAAATAAGGGAGAGAATCAAAAGCTCACTTTGGGATTTGCTGAGATTGAAATGCCGATTAGACATCCTAGAACAGGTATAAAGATTCAGAGGAGAGGTTTGTGCTGGAGGTCTAAATTTGGTGGTCACCCACATACAGAATGTGTTGAAGGTCATTGGGATGGATGGATCACCTAAGAGTGTGAGGGTCATTATATTATTTCAAGGTTGAGAAGATGAACAGGATCCAGCAATGAAGACCAAGAAGGAGCAGCCGGGTGGGTAAGAAAAATATCAGAATAGGATATATCAGATTGCAAGTTTAAGAAACAGATTTAAAGGAAGAGAGAGTGATGAAGTATACTAAATGATGCTGAGAGTTTAAGCTAACAGGTTGAAGGGAGCGTGGAAATGGATGGGGACAGAGATGGCACTGGGGGCGAGTTGTGTTAGATATAACAGCATGCTTTTATGATGATAATGATGAGATAGAAGAGAGGAGGAAATAATGAAGTGATGAGGCAGAAGAGAGAAGAGATAACTGCATGCAGAAAGTCCTTGAGTAGCAAGGATGGCATCTCTTATGTGAGAGGAGAAGTTGGCCCACGCAGAGCATGGACAGTGGATCCACTGAGTCAGCAGTGGAGGCAGAGCACAGAATTGCATATGCTGACGGGTCGAAGTTTCAGTGGCAGGAGAATGAATATGGGCTCTTCCGATTCTTTCATTTTCTTTAGTGGAGTAAGGAGGAAGGTCATGAGCTCTGAGTAAACAGTTTGTATTTCTGTCTCCCTCACCAGACTTTTTGTCAAGGTCAGGGATCATGTCTTCTCTCTCTTGATGTCATTAACATCTGACCCAGTGCAGGGCGCATATTAAATACCTCATGAACGATTATACAAAAATCAAAGGAATAAAAATGTTTAAAAGTTAATTTTGGGGCCAGCCCTGTGGCTCACTCAGGATCGGATCTTATGTAGGGATGGCCTGTGCACTCACTGGCTGAGCGTGGTGCGGACCACACCGTGCCAAGGGTTACGATCCCCTTATCAGTCAAAAAAAAAAAAAAAAAGTTAATTTTGTCTTTACCTTCAGTTAATATGTAATTTGAACATATTTACATTAATGCTTATTTTTTTGAAGTAAAGTTTATAGAAGGCTAATTTTGGATAGATTACTTCAAAGTGAGGCTGTCATCCATTCTGTCAGGTCAGATACAGACTAAATATGTGCAAATACATTCAAAGATGTCCAAATAGCCTGCCTTTTTTCCCTTGTCCTACAAGATAAATTTGCCAATGACTGGCATCACTGTCGATGATGGTCCTAACTTTTAAAAATACGGAAGCAATTTTCCAGGAGTAAGGTGACACAAAGTGTGAAAATTTCAGCTGTTCTTAAAGGAATCCCAACAGATGATGAGTAGTAAGTAATCACTGTATAGATTTTTCTATGTAGACTACTTTGAGGTTTCTCAAAGATTTCTCAATTTGAACACTTGACATTTTAGTTTGAAGAATCCTTTGTTGTGGGGAAAAGTGGGTGGGAGAGAGCTGCTCTGGGCACTGTAGAATGCTTAGCAGTATCCCTGGCATCTGTCCACTAAATGGCAGTAGCACCTGTCTCTTGAGTGTGACAGTCTTTGATGTCTCTAGACATTGCCAAATGTTTTCTGTAGGTGGGGCAGGGGAACAACACCCTAAGAACCACTATGGAAAGAAACAAACAAACAAAGGACAAGTTCCCCGAGGCTTTGGCTGATTCATTCCAGAAACAGGTTATTTTTCTGAGTAAAATTTTGGAGTTTTTGTGTGATAATGGCATGGATATGAAAGTATTATCACAGGAGTGGTAGTTGAGACTGTCAATTCCTATTTCACATTTACAGAATACCATCATCTAGGATACATTATTCCATATTCAAAGCTAAATACTCATCAGTTAGAATGTAGCCAAAGCTGTCACGTGAAAGGGGAACAGAACTGCCAGAAGTATATTTTCAGAGGCAGAGCTGTGACCACTGGTGCTAATTATAAAGAGACATACTTTAATTTGTGATAAGGAAGATGGCTGTAATGATTAATAGTGTTTAAAAAATGGAACAAGCAGCCCCAGAACTCTCCTTCAATAGAGTCATCAAGCCAAAGTCACATGGTAAGATTTCAGGAATACTGAAAAGGAAATTAAAGCATTGGTTGGATGTGAGATCTCATTCAAGTCTCAGAGTCCAGAATGAACAGGAGGGTCATAGAAACAGACAAAATTAAGTGGCATCAGACAAAAAAGTAAGGAAGAAAAGGCAAGGAAGCAGTAATGGGAAGCAGCAAAGTTAAATTGGTACTAAAGTAAGGAATTAATCTTCAGGAAGTATAGCTCAGGGAAAAGGAAAGGAAGAAGGTAAAACCACGATCATCTTCACTTTAGGATTCTCAGCAACTCTAGACTTGTGACTTGAGTCCATTCCTTGAGCTGTTGTGCTGGTACCTAAGACCCCACTTTAAACCTATGCCCACTCCTTTAAGGGTGCTTCTGTCATTTTCAGGAGTCAGTGCAATGGCCATAAGAATGTCCTGGGGTACTTGTTAACAACACAAATTTGTGGGATCCACATGCAGGGATTCCAGTTCCTCATGTCTCTTTTTGAGCTGGCTATTCTACATTTTAAACAGGCACCCTTGGAAATACCAATGCAGGGAGACCTAGAATCACACTTTGGGCATACCACTTTGGAATGTGTAGTTCAGTTTGCTATCTGGCTCCTACCTGATTCCTGTCAATTTTGTGGTTTTTCCAGGAAAGGTATTTCAAAGAGAATAGCAGAATATCCATGCTAAGTCATCTTCACTACTGGTACCCCTTTCCCAAAGTTGCGGTGGAATCAAAAAGGAATGCAGTAATATTTTTGTGAGGGTTTTTTTTGGGGGGGGGGGCTTGGGGGTGGTAGGGGGAGATTTTTTTATAATTCTGGTAATAAAAGGATTCTCTCTGGTACTCTCTCTTTCCCTTGTGACTGTAAATTCCCAAGCTCAAAAAAGCACAATGGTCCTAAAAGAAAATGTTTAGAAATTCTTAACAGAAGTCCTTTTTACCCTCCACCCCTCCAGACTAATGCAATTACTGATGACACAGCCTCACCTCAGTGTGTTACTCAGTGACAGAGCAATACATTTGAAAGAAATTCCTCATAGGACCATTAGAGAGTCAACCAAACCAGAAGGATCAGAGGTTTATGTCATTGTTTATAACAACTTAGACTTACTCCAGCATGACTTCCCTTTTATACTCCTGGAGTGAATGGGTTCTTATATTGAATGCCTTTTTCTGTGTGAGTTTATAAAATGTCCAGGTGTTAGAAAACCAGGGTCCAAAGGAGAAAGCATCTCTAGATGTGGTTACTTCTGCGGTTTAACCCAGTGGTCCTGGACTCCTGAACTCTGATCCTCGTCTTCTTATTTCTGTCTCTTGCGTCTGATGCTCCTTACATCTCCATTAGAATTCCAATTCTGACATCCTATTTTCCTGGGTAACCTTCCTTTTGTTGTATCTGCTTGACCTAGTAACCTCATCATTGGTCATGCTTGAAGAACTATTACCTATCACTAATCTACACTTGACACTTTTCTGTGATACACATGGAAAAGGAGCATGTAGTCAATCAATATTTGCTACTTGGTTTCATATATCACTGATTCAGAGGCAGACTTATAAGCTTCAGAACACTCACTTGCTTGGGCCCTTTCCAAGGACCAGAGATGCCTTTAGCAATGTATTCACATGGCCATATGGATTTATAACATTTGCAAAGGAAAATATTTTAGTCACTCCCCCTTAAGACTATTATCTCCTTCCACTAGGATGGTCCTAAATCCATCCCCTTCTGAATAACAATGTTTGTGTAACTACAGACATTAGGAGGATGAGATAAGGGGAAGTAGAGTTGGGGATAAATTTAGTCTGAGTAACATAGATTTTTGTTGTTTGTGGTTTAGGAGATAGATGTATGAGTTTTGCAGTCACATCTATGACTCGAGGTAGGATTTTCTTCTAGGAAGTTGCCCACTCACTTGGTGTCATGGCCAGGAAGGCACAGAGCTGAAGGTAGTTTTCCATATGAACAAATCCCACAGTACTTATCACAGGACATATAGACATCCAAGGAGAAATAAGGTTGGAAATGTACAGAACCAGAAGTTCATGGTAAAGCCTTTCAAGCAGCAGATGTGTAAAATTTTAAGCAGCAAATTTGGTTCTCATTAGCTTCAAGTCTGAGGAGAGGTTTTCTTCTGTCAGAAATATCTCAATAATGAATACACACAATTACAAATGTATTGTGTGTATCATATTTTTAAGAGCTAATGGAATTTTTCAGAATTTCTGGCATGAGGGTACAAACCTGAAGTAGCATTACAAAGAGAGAGTACATCTAAATGTGAAGACCATGTTTTATACATCTCAATTATCAATAATAAAAACATATTTGAATCAACTATGCTAGAGGAAAGATGAAATTGTCATTATGCTTTCTCTATGGAAAATGTTATCCTGAAATTAAGGTCATCTAAAAAGATAATAGAAGAGCATATAACCCAACATTTTAGGAAAGGAAGTCTTTAGATTATGTGTTAAGTATTTATTATATATTATTATGTTATTTTCCTGGAATTTGTATGTTTGTGTTTTTTATCATCCTTCTAAAATTTGAAATTTGTTATGATTCCTTTCCTCATTCTATGTAAATATTCATTTTGTACCAAATTATATAATTGTGATTTTGTATTCTTCTAAAAGAGATCTTGAATTTATAGCTTTAGTTCTGACAAAACCTGAATATGACCTTTGGTTATATTTTCTAACAATTTTATGGCTTTGTTTCTAGTGAAGTGAAAACTCCGTTGCCCATCCTTGGACAGTGGCTGTCCTTCTTGTAATAGTGGCCAGGTCATAGAGAAGATCTAGATGCACAGGGAATTCTCTGAAACAAGCTTTTCTAACAGCCTTCTCCAAACCTCCACCAACTCTGGGACTTGAGTGTAACAGAAAATTATGGAAATCTGCAATAATAATTGTGGAAGTGCTTTCATATATGTAAGACTTTAAGGTCTATGGATATTTTTATGTACTTTGCTTCACTAGATATTCAAAATTACCCTATAGAATATCACAAAATCAGCAAGGTATGGAGCACACCTAGAATCCTGGTTCCTAGACCAAAGTAGTTATTCCTACTCTAACATATAGCAAGGGATACTCTGAAATTTTGAATAAATCTGCCATTTTTAGCAGATTTATTCAAAGTTTTTAAATTATGCCAAGAAGATCTACTTCTCTGGTAAAGTGTGATCCATTTTTCTGGCACAGAAATCAATTACTGTGTACCTTTGACTCACATTCTGCTTCTGATTATAACTGTCAGGAATCTGTTAACATTTCGCAGGCAAAATCAAGATTGCATAGTTCTGTCTGATGGGACTGAGAGGTGTAAAAATACCTAGAAAGATGTACTTCATAGGAATAAGATGATGCTTCTTAATATTTTATAACATTAAATTGTCTTTTAATCCTAATGTATCATCCAACTATAACTGGACTATTTCCTGATCCTTATGATGTTCTGTACCCCAGGGCTTTGCCCTCCATATGACTAGAATGCGTTCTCATGTCTACTTTATAGACAAACGGCATCTTTCAGTTATCATCTCAAATGCTACTGTCTTTACAAAGTATTTCTTTTTAAAGGTGCACTGCCCAGAGAGGCTCCCAGAGAGGCTCCCAGAGAGGCCTGAGAGCTGCCAGGCCCATGTGCCCCAAGCCACACACACCAGAGCAGCTAGGCGCTGCTGCAGGACTCCCAGCCCAGGCCAGCGCATGCTGCCCAGAGAGGCCCTAAAGCCACCAGGCCCACAGGGCCCTGAGCCACCCACATCAGAACAGGTAGTCTCCATTGCAGGACTCCCAGCCCAGGCCAGTCCCCACGGCCCAGAGAGGCCCAAACCTCCCACCCACAGGCACCGAGGCAGCCGTGCCAAATTGGCAATCATGCCAAATTGGCAGTCCCTGTAGGATCCTAGCAAGACATTATGGTCAAACGAGTGGACTGTGAAATCCCCTGCCACAATGACTAAACACCAAAGGAAAGATACCAGAAATATGAAAAATCAAGAAACTACAACACCACCAAAGGGTAATAATAACTCTCAAGCTCTAGATCCTATAGAACAGGAAGTCCTTGAAATGACTGACAAGGAATTTCAAGCAACAATTCTAAGGAAACGAAATGAGATACAGGAAAACTCAGTTAGACAGCACAATGAAATGAGAAAAAGTATACAAGACCTGAAAGAAGAAATGTGCAAAGAAGTCAATGCCCTGAAAAAGAATGTAGCAGAGCTTGTAGAGCTGAAGAATTCATTCAACAAAATAAGAAACACAACAGAGAGTTTAACCAGCATGCTAGAACAAGCAGAAGAGAGAATTTCTGACCTTGAAGATGGGCTATTTGAACTAACACAGGTGGATAAAAAAAAAAAGAAAGAAAGAAAAAAGAAAAAAGAATTAAAAACATTGAAGAAAATCTAAGAGATAACAGACAATCTTAAGCACTCAGATAATGGAATCATGGGTATTCCAGAAGGAGAGGAAAAAGAAAATGGTATTAAAAACATATTCAATGAAATAATAGCAGAAAACTTCCCAGGTATAGGGAAAGACACAGATCTTCACATTCACGAGGCTCAAAGATCCCCAAACATATTCAACCCAAAAAGGTCCTCTCCAAGACATGTTATAGTCAAGTTGGCAAAACTCAAAGACAAAGAGAGAATCTTAAAAGCTGCAAGAGAGAAGCATCAAGTCACCTATAAGGGAGCCCCAATCAGACTAACATCAGACTGTTCATCAGAAGCCCTAAAAGCCAGAAAAGAGTGGACTGATATATTCAAATATTAAAAGACAAAGATTGCCAGCCAAGAATACTTTACCCAGCTAGTCTATCCTTCCAAAATGAAGGAAAAATAGTATATTTCTCAGACAAACAAAACTGAGGGAGTTCACTATCACATGACCAGCATACAAGAAATTCTCAAGGTAGTACTGGGTTTGGTACCTAAAAAACAACCACCACTGTCATAAATACTCAAGAAAAAACAAAACCCACAGTAAACTAAAAATACTAACAATAAAGAGAAAAAAAGTTTATCTACCACCCCAAGAAACCAACAAATACAGAAGACAAACAGTAAATCAGAATGAAAGGAACAAAGATACTTAAGACATCCAAACAAAAATCAATAAAATGCTAGGAATAAATGAACACCTTTCAATAACAACTCTTAATGTAAAAGGATTAAATTTCCCACTCAAAAGACACAGACTGACTGACTGGATTAGAAAGGTAGACCCAACTATATGCTGCCTTCAAGAGATTCACCTCACCTGTAAAGACACAAAGAGACTAAGAGTGAAAGGATGGAAAAAAATATACCATGCAAATAGAAATGAAAAATGAGCTGGAGCAGCTATTCTTATATCAGATAAAATAGACTTTAAAGCAAAAACCATAAAAAGAGATAAAGAAGGCCACTATATAACAATAAAAGGATTTATCCATCAAGAAGGCATAACAATCATAAATATATATGCACCCAGCATCAGAGCAGCCAGATTTATAAAGCAAACACTATCAGACCTAAAGAATGAGATAGACATTGATACCAGAAGATCAGGAATTATTGGAATTCTTTATAAATTGGAATTATTCCATGTATTTTTTCAGACCAAAATGGATTAAAATTAGAAATCAATACCAAGAAAAACTATGGAAACTATAAAAACACATGGAAATTAAACAGCATTCTACTTAATGACATATGGGTCCAAGCAGAAATTAAACAGGAAATCAAAAAATTAATTGAAACTAATGAAAACAATGATCCATCATACCAAAACCTGTGAATACTGCAAAGGCAGTACTAAGGGGGAAATTTATCACATTAAATACTTACTTCAGAAGAATGGAAAGATGTCAACTAGAAAAACAAACACTTTACCTTAAAGAACTAGAAAAACAAGAACAATCCAAACCCCAAGTTAGCAGACAGAAAGTAATCATTTAGATCAGAGGAGAACTTAATGAAATAGAAACCCAAAAAATGACACAAAAGATCAATGAATCAAAAAGTTGAGTTTTTGAAAAGATAAGTAAAATTGACAAATCCTTAGCAAGGCTAACTAAAAAAAGAAGAGAAAATACCTGAATAACAAAAATTAGAATTGAAAAAGGTTATATTATAACTGATACCTCAGAAATACAAGAAGTCATTAGAGACTACTATAAACAACTATATGCCAACAAATTTGAAAATCTGGAGGAAGTGGATAAATTTCTGGACACACACAACCTACCAAAACTGAGCCAAGAAGGTATAGAAAATCTGAACAGACCAATAACAATAAAAGAGATTGACGCTGTTATCAGATGGCTCCCAACAAAGTAAAGCCCAGGACCAGATGGCTTCACTGCAGAAATCTACCAAACCTTCAAAAAGGAATTGATACTGATTCTCTACAAACTATTCTGAAAGATTGAAAAGGAGGCCATTCTTGCAAACTCATTCTATGAAGCAAAACATCACCCTGATACCCAAACCAGATAAAAATACAACAAAAAAAGAAAACTGAAGGCCAATATCCTTGATGAATATTGATGCAAAAATCCTCAATAAAATACTAGTTAACAGAATACAGCAACACACACAAAATTATACACCATGGTCAAGTGGGATTCATCCCAGGGATGCAAGGTTGGTTCAACATATGCAGATCAATAAATGTGATACACCACATCAATAAAATCAAAGACAAAGACCATATGATCATCTCTATAGATGCTGAAAAAGCATTTGACAAAATTCAACATTCGTTCATGATAAAGGCTCTCTGCAATTTAGGTGTAGATGGGAAATTTCTCAACATAATTAAAGCCATATATGATAAGCCCACTGCCAATATCATCCTGAACAAGGAAAAGCTGAAAGATTTTCCCTTAAGAACAGGAACTAGACAAAGATGCCCACTCCCACGACTCCTATTCAACATAGTGTTGGAAGTACTAGCCAGAGTAATCAGAGAAGGGAAGGAAATAAACAGCATCTAAATTGGAAAAGATGAAGTCAGATTGTCCCTGTTTGCAGATGACATGATCCTATATATTGAACATCCTAAAACCTCTACAAAAAACCTCTTAGAGTTGATAAATGATTTCAGCAAAGTTGCAGGATACAAAATCAACACACAAAAGTCAGTAGCATTTCTATACTCCAGCAGTGAACACACAGAAAAAGAAATCAAGAAAGATAGCCCATTTACAATAGCCAACAAAAAATAAAATACTTAGGAATAAAGTTAACCAAGGATGTAAAAAATCTCTACGGTGAGAACCACAAACTACCATTGAGAGAAATTAAAGAGGACACCAGAAGATGGAAAGATATCCCCTGCTCTTGGATTGGAAGAATTAACATTGTGAAAATGTCCATTCTACCCAAAGGGATCTACAAATTTAATGCAATCCCCACCAAAACTTCAATGACATTTTTATCTGAAATGGAAAAAACTATCCTAACATTTATATGAAATAACAAAAGACCATGAATAGCCAAAGCAATTCTGAATGAAAAAAAAAAAAAAAAAGGCATAACACTACCTGACTTTAAACTATACTACAAAACTATAGCAACCAAAACAACATGGTATTGGCATAAAAACAGACACAGAGATCAACGGAATAGAATAGAGAATCCAGAAATCAACCCATACATCTACAGCCATCTGATCTTTAACAAAGGCACCATGTCAACACACTGGGAAAGAGATTGCCTCTTCATCAAATGGTCCTGGGAAAACTGGATATCCATATGCAGGAGAATGAAACTAGACCCATACCTCTCACCATATACCAAAATCAAGTCAAAATGGACTAGAGAATTAAATATACACCCTGAAACAATAAAACTCCTTAAAGAAAACATAGGGGAAACACTCCAGGAGGTACGAGTGGGTTCAGACTTCATGAAGATGACCCCCAAAATACAGACAACCAAAGGAAAAATAAACAAATGAGATTATATCAAACTAAAAAGCTTCTGAACAGCAAAAGAAACAATTAGCAGAGTTAAAAGATAACCAAAAGAATGGGAGAAAATATTTGCAAATATTCTGACAAAGGATTAATATCCAGAATATACGAGGAACTCAAACAACTTTACAGCAAAAAAAAACAAGTAACCCATTAAAAAATGGGCAAAGGAGGTAAATGGGCATTTCTCAAAGGACAATATATGAATGGCCAACAGACACATGAAAAAATGCTGAATATCACTCAGCATTCGAGAAATGCAAATCAAAACCACACTGAGATACCATCTGACCCCAGTTTTGATGGTGGCTAATATCTGTAAGACTAAAAATGATAAATTCTGACAAGGTTGCAGAGAAAAAGGAACCCTCCTACACTATTGGTGGGACTGCAAAGTGGTGTAGCCTTTTTGGAAAATGGCTTGGTGGTTCCTCAAACAATTGCAGATAGATCTATCATATGACCCAGCTATTCCACTGCTGGGAATATACCCAGAGGAATGGAAATCATCATGCCAAAGGGATACTTGTACTCCCATGTTTACTGCAGCACTATTTACTATGTATTACTGCAGCAGAATAGCCAAGAGTTGGAACCAGCCCAAATGTCCATCATCAGATGAGTGAATACGGAAAATGTGGTACATCTACACAATGGAATTCTACTGTGCTATGAAAAAGAATGAAATACTACCATTCACAGCAACATGGATGGACACAGAAAAAAATTGTATTAAGTAAAATAAGTCAGGCACAGAAAGAGAAAAACCACATGTTCTCACTTATTTGTGGGAGTTAAAAATAAATAAATACACGAACAAATGGAGGGGGGTCCAGGAAGAAGACACAACAATCACAATTCCTTGAACTTATTAAGACAAGTGAATAGATAAGATGTTGATGGGTGGGAGGAGGAGGGAGGAATCGGTAAAAGGACATGAAAATCATCTACATTGTATATTGATAAACTAAAAAAAAAATAATAAAATATCTAGCTGAGCTAATAAAGATGGCTGATGGTCTAGAAAAAGCAACAACTGCATATCATGATCGGCTTCAACAGCTTCGTTCACATGCTGTATCAGCACAGCAGGCTTACTGTGAAGCTAAAGAAGTTTAGCTGGGGTTTCAGGACGTATCGGGACGGGCCCTCGGACAGGCCATAGCAATGTTGTGTTTGTAATTCTGTGTCCCTACACTTCAAGCACCGCCCCTTTCAACTCCCAGCATTATAGAAGCTTTAAGCCTCACAAAACACAGACCTACCTCCATGCCTGTGCTCTCTTTCATGCAGGGTCCTGATGTTAATCCTCTGAATTAACAGCCAGAACATTGCTAGAAAGGAGGTATGAACTTTCAGTTTTTATTTTGATTTGACAAAAGTCCCCATGGACTTCCCTTTCTATGCCTTTTATTCCTCATTTGTTAGGGCAAAACACAACAGAAATGATGAAAGACACATATTTTTATAAAACAGCAATTAGACAATAGTTTTTTTTCATTTCAACCATGAGCAAAGCAATAACTTGTATCCAAAATTAGGGAAATGATTTCCATCTTATATTGAATTTATCATAAGAATAATACACCTGTCAGACCAAGGACTATAAGAGGATGGATACACAAGGACAAAATATAGACACCACTATAAGTAGTGAGTGGGAAAAACATACATGATGTACTAGCTGGAGACAATTCTCTGGGGGTCTTTCATGTTTCTGCACATCTTAGGACTGAGGCAATAACTGCCCTTTGTTCTGGACTCTCTCTTTAAGGACGTATAGGAAACAAACAGCCTTGGAAGATACAGGTAGTGTCTCCCTCTGGAGCAAAGGGCAGGGATGCTTACTACTCCATATAAATGCTGTGGGTTTCTTTTCTGTAACACAATCCACTGCATGTGCAGGCATCATCTGGACCCCCTGCAACATCTCTTGGGACTTGGTGAGAACTGACGCAAATATGCTGATGCTCATGATGCTTCCTGTGGTGTGAGAAATAATGCCCTTCATCTCTGACCCAGGAGTCCTATGTCTTCTGCCAGCATCCCTAAAACTATAGCAGACTAATTGTTAGCTTGCAAATAGGGCAAAATCTCCATCTTCACTGCCTTTGACGCTTACATAATGAGCTTACACAACTTAATAAATAAAAACAAAGCCAAATAGAAAAACAGACAAATAATACAATGAGTATTAAGTAGAAAGTAAAATGCAAATGTCTATACTTTAATATCTGTACATCTTTACTAGTCAGTAAATGTAAAATAAAATAATATTGAGATATCATTTTTCACCCATCAGATTGACAAAAACTAAAAATGGTAATAAGAGCTAGATCTACAGAAAAGATGGGGAAACAGACATTCTCATGCATTGCTGGTATATATGAAAAGTAATAAAACAGTTTTAAAAAGTTGTATCTGTTTATATTTACTTGGCCAGCCATCTCTCTTTGTGATAAATATATAGACATACACAGACACACACATATCCACAGAAACACATATATAGATGTTTATGTGTCTGTGCATATAAATGTGTGTGTATGTGTACATATCTGGAGAGAAACTGTTTATAGTAGCATAGTTTATCAGACCAAAGCCTGGAAACAACCTGAATGCCCTCTAGTAGAAGAATCTCTCAATATAGGTGATTTATTCATGTCATGAAGCGGGATGGCATTATGAGAAAGAGAATGTTGAATCAGTATGTGTTAACATGCAAGGATGCCCACGAAATATTAAGTAAAAATTACAGATATATAATATAAAAAGTGATTCCATTCTTATTTTAAAAGAGAATAAATATTATATATTACATGGGTTTGTGTGTGTGCATAACCCTATTGCAACTTGTCACAATAATCAAATATTTGTACATGCTGTATATTATTTAAACGAAAGGTGACTCCAAATTGACTTTTTTCCATGCTGTTAAAGAGACTAGTAGCTTAGACCAAGTTAACATCTCAATCTCAATAGCTGCTTGGTCCACACTACAGTTAAGCTTGGAATCAGACAGACCAGAGTGCTCATCCTGACTGTATAGCTGACTGGCAAAATGAACTTGAGCAAATTGGTCTTTCTGAGCCTGTTTCCTTATCAGTTAAAATGGAAATGACAATAGCATCTACCTCACATATTTGTGAAAATTAAATTCCAAAAAGTATACAACCCACTAGCACAATTCTGTCATAGAATCAATGATGGTGTTGATGATGAAATTTAACACTTACTAGGTATTTATTATGTGATTGGGCTCATATATGGTAGCTGTTTTCCTTTTCTCTTGCTGCCTTTTTTTAATGGTAGATTGCTCACCTATGTAGCTGTAAAGGAATGATGGCACCTCATATTATTTCATATTATTTCTCTGTAGAAGCTCAGTCAAATAGCAATTGAACCAAGGCCTTGTGATGCTGGTAAAGCAGAAGCATGCACATTGTTAGCAATGCTTATCTTCAGTGAAGGATGTTAGAACCATAGGCAGTAGATGGCTTAATGAGTATGAGGAAAACCTCTAGTAATGTAGCCGGGGGAATATTAGCAGGTTTACAGTTCACCAACTAAAATAATAGTTATATCTCACTATCTCACGAATGAAAAATAGTCATCCTACACCTTTCTTAAGTAAAAACTACAGTTTCTTGTCAAATTGAATGCAATAAACCCCTAAAAATTTAGAAAGGAAATCATCCAAGTCTTTACTGCAAAACATCAGAGAAATGAACCAGCTGAGATACTTACTCTCTGCTTAAATTTCTCAACTATCAAGCACTGCGGTGAAGGAGCTATTTATAGGTCTCATTTCTCCTTTAAATTCTTATCTTGTAGGGATCTAGCTAGATCAGGAAAAGCCCCATTTTGTTCAGGATTGCATAAGCTGCCAGCTGATCATGGTTTTGAATTAATCAGGAGACTGGTTATCTCCCTGAAACTATTCAAGTATTAATAGTTTCCCTGTCAGCATTTAAGGAACACTTCCTTTGGATCGATAGTTTCCACTGCTTTGTTCACATACTTACAACTTTTGATCCCCAGTTTAGGTAAGATGTGGGCATTTCCAAGGCCATTATGATGACAGCTGGAGAGGACAATGGAACAATGAATGTAACTTAAAATTAGAACCTGGAAAGTTGGCAAGCTAAAACACAAATGTAAAGACGCCCCCAGGAAGCCATGAGTCTAATAATGTTGAAATTACTGTAAAAAACCAATTGCAATTCTGGAGAGCAGGGACCTGCTCTAGGCACTCTCTCTGAACTCCCAGTACCTAGAGTAGTGCCTGGCATCCAGCCAGGGAGAAGGAAAAAGAGAGAAGTAAAACACCCCACCAAAATGCAACAAAGTAAAACATTAATTAGAACATTCATTTCATGCTGGAAACAAGCTGTGGATTCATTTAAGTGTCAGAGTTTCCTTTAAACCTTTTCTAAAATCAACATACACATGATGCTTTATTTTGTATAAGATAAAATGTCTGTTTCTGGGGACAGAATCATGATGAATGTCTTTTCTGTCTTATTGAAAATCCCTCTCAATCCCTTGTCAAGTGACAACTACAATAGGTATTGAAAGGAAAGGCATATGTGTTAGAACATTTCTGACAAGGTGCTGAGAAGGTCAGCAGGGATTTCAAGGTCAGATTTGCCATCTCCTATTTTCTAGGACTCTGGGGTTAAAACCAATTTATAAAATTCATCCCTTTTCCATAAAGCATTTGATTGGGAAGAATACCACCTAAGCTTTTAGGGGAAAATATACATTAATTTTTAAGTCCAGCTTTTAGTCACCTTTTTAGATTTTTAAAAACTATAAAATAAAATCTCAAAGCTTTAATTTCAAAATAAACAGTTTAACCGAAGTAGTTTATTTTTCAATACATGAGTCTGTATGAGAGGCCTTGGGGACCTAGAAACTTATAAATGCTATGACGGAAACCCTGGCAGAGGAAGAACTAGTGGGCAGAGAAGTCAGTAAATGAAATAGCAACACATGGTAGTTAAGAAGAGATTCAAGAGCAAGATGACACTATATTTATGTTCTTGGACAAACTCCTTAGCTTCTCTGTGCCTCAATTTTCTCATTCATAAAATGTGGATAATTGTGATACTTTTCTCTCAGGGTTGTTTAGAGGATTACATTATTTAATTTATGTAAAGCTCTTAGAAATATATCTGGCACATATTAAAGAATGTTTTGCAATTACCAGAAGACACGGAAACATGTTGGAGATAAAGACAACAAATATCAAATGGAAATTGCTTGTTAAATATATTAAGTTTGTATCTGTTGCCTCCAAGCTCCCAGAAACAAAAATAACAGGACTCTTGTAGCTCTTCCACCCAGTGAGCCAAGAAGGCCCAAGAGGGCCAACTGCTAGTGTAGACCTAGAGACTTTAAGAGAATGTATGGAATGCAGGAAGTACAGCCATCCCCAGGGGATGGACATTCCAGTTCAACAGGCACTCACGGGAAATGTTTGGCCCCTTCCAAGAGTCACTGTGCCAGCAGCAGCTGTGGTTCACTTGGGAAGGGAATGAAGCAGTTGTTTTCAACCTGGGTTTTGTGGTGGTCACTTACCATGACCTGTCACAGGTGTGCTTCCAAAGTGACCAAGCATAACATGATGTATTTTCTTCAGCTGATAATGGGTTTGGTCACTATCTGCCAGAGTAAATGTTGAACTGAGCATACCATAGGAGCTGGCTGAGAGTGAGAGTCAATATTTCCAGTTCAGAGGCACAGTTAGCAGCCCGAAAGGAGAGTCAAGGGTTTGCTTGCACTTAGCCTTGAGAGACAGCTCAGAGGGGGCAGATACAGTGACAGGGCTGAAGGGCAGTGTGGTGCTTTTGTAAGGCAGGCGAGTCGCTCCTATCTATGATTGGTTGTCACTGATGATTTGTTTAATGTTGTTTGAAGACTTTTAATTCCCTCAAGTATATTTTTCCCCCATCCAGTTCCAAAGAGTGTCAGAAACACAGAGCTGAGCGTCTCTGGAATGGTTTCAGGTGAGGTTTCTAGTTCACCAAGATATTTTTTAGTATGTGAATATAGCCTTTTTTCATGAATATTCAAATATATACTTTGTTTTAGTTCTAAAACTGTAAACGTGAACTCTACAGCCCCTTTCCGATATTTATTCTCCTGAAACATTTACAGAAGGGGTTAAGGAAAGGAAAACAGTTACAGATTATTGTATTACCATGGATAGGCAGAGAGTTGGAGATAAAGAAAGGTAAAGGTAAGCAGTTTTCTAAAATTCTCATATTAAGCTTTTACTCTGATTAAACATTTTTAAAAATGTGCCAGTGTTTAACTGCTGAATTGCTATTAATTCCATTAAACTAGACCATGCCATTAATAGAAACTAATATTTCCACATAGCAGTTATTTTTTTTTAAATGGTATTTATGGCAGACATCCATTAGCTGACAAACCAGAGACTTGGCATTTGCCATAATTTTGCAAAAACGGTTATTGTGCTAAACATAATTACAGTTATTTTTTTCCTCAAAGGAATGCATATTATTGAAATTTCTATTGATGTTCCAGAATCTAAATTTCTGTTTATGTCTGAACAGTTCTACAAAGTAATTGATCTATTTTATTAGTGTAAGACTATGACTGTGTTGGTAACTTGAAATATACACACAGTGTACGTATGTCAGAAAAATCGAAAATTGGAAAAAAATAGTATGTTGTTGCTTTCAGAGCAGAAAACAATGAAGTAGTTGGGGTAGTGGCTTGAGAGGTGGAAGCTTCAACTAGATGCCAGAAGACAAAGATCTCAGTCCCAATTTAGAAACTCAGCTGGAAACTCCAGCACATCACTGAACCTCATTAGGTTTCTGATTTCACCTATATACATAGGATGCTAATATCTGATCCAATATCCCACCAAATTTCCTGAAGATCTAGTGATACAACGTATGTAAAAAAACTATATAAATATATGTGTTATTCATCAAAGTGTGGTCTTATGGTGCTCTGTTCTCTTGTTGATATCAATCTTTTGGTTTCCCTGTTTTAAAATGTCTTTTTTTATTATACAAGGAATATACGAATATATTATCATTATAGAAATCCAAGCATTACCATAATATACAGAGGAGAAAATGGAAGACACTTGGCTCTCCTGTCTCCAAGTCTTCCTTTCTCTTTAGTGACATCTCTATAAACAGTTTGATGGGTTTCCTTTCAGAAATGTTCTAGCATATATGTATGCATGATATGAAATATAATTTTGTTTTGGGGATCACAAAGTTTATTTCTAACTTACAAATTAACTTGTTAAAACAAAAATTTTTCTTTCCTTCTGATTTTTGCCTAAGAAAAATGTGACATAAAACTGCAGTTGTTTCAGGTGGATGATTGTGGTGAAAGGTTAAAGGGGATGTAGGAAACAGGGAATGGGTTTTTGTATATGCAACAAGGACAAAATCCATATGTAAATGAATGTGCTTCATTGTCATAGTCATGAAGCCCCATTGTGTTAACCAGTGGGAAATAACACCTCATGGCAGCCAATCTAAAATAATCTCTATGTGCTGAGTACCACTGGCAGATCTACCGAGATGCACAGATTCTCAGTGTGATCACATAGATTTCATTGGTCACAAACAGAGAAAAGCACACAATTGCGCTGAAAATGATGACAGTGCTGCCAGCCCAGAAATCACTGCTCAGGCTCCTTGGTAATAGCAGACTATCACACCTGCCACTTGACAGGTGTGCACTAAAATTTATGAAAAGCTTTTCTAGCCAAGCCATCGGACTGCTGAAAAGAATGGTAGATGCCTTGAGCCTTGACATTTATTACAGCTTTGCCAGCATATCTGTCTTGTAGAGTGTGATTTGAAAAACGATATGTCTAACCATGATCTTAATAAGCTCATTTGTTCCAGGATTTCATCATGCTTGTGCTTGCTGATAGAAGAAGAGAGGGCCCACAATATAAATAACAGAGGCTTCCTTGTGCAATGGTTGTGCTTATTTCAATACGGAGAACGTCTTGATGTTTAACACGGCCAGTTGCTGCACGTAAGAGAGACATTACAGTGCTGCTTTGAGATTTTTCGTAATTGGGGCTCCAGTTCTTTAATAAACTTAATTTCAACCAATTTGGCTAAAAACACTGAAATTAAAGCATGTGATAAATGTTCTGGTGGAGATGTAAATTTATTAAGATTACCCAGGAAAAATATGCCTTTAAATGTACTTTAAAAGAAAACTGAGGTTTTCTGATTTATCAATCATTTAAAAAGATTAAGAATCCTTTTTATATTTCTTTTATTATTAAAATACCCTTGGATGAAAAAGATGTGACAAGTACCATTCCCTGTTGATTCGGGATGAACAAGGGAAGGTCAAACAAAATGCTTAGAACCAGTTGTCCCAGCCCCTGTACCATGGTTAGCACAAGCATTTCTCCCTTTCAGTGTACTTTCCTTCGGGATAAATATAGGCTTTAGCTCACAGCACCTATATCTGAAGACATTTATTTTGATAAATGTGCTTAGTGCTTATCTATTAAGATACAATACTCATTTAAGAAGAGATGATAAAATAGTATTTTAAAAGGCATTATTCTGTTATAAAGATAACACATCTTTTTTTTTTTTTAATCTCAGAGAGGACCCAATCTTGCTCACTGCTATAAAAAGAAATATTTCATTTAATGAAAATCTTACCCTCCTCTCTTTTCTACTTCTGTTTCTTTACTGAGCCATCCTTGTGCTGCTCAATCTTATTCATTTTAAGGACCAGCCCTCCTGGTGAAAATAAAGAAATAAACCAAAAATGACGGGGAGCAATAATCAGCCACAATGTATATCGACAAAATAAAAATTAAAAAAAAAAAAAAAAAAAAGAAATAAACCAAAAAAAATTTTTTTTAAAAGACCCAATTAAGAAAAAAGATATAAACAAAATTAAAGAGAACAACGATATAGTGACAGAAAAAAATCTATTAAAAGACTGAAGGGAGAAAAAAAAGCTGTATGTAAAGCTCTATGCAAATAAATTCTAAAATCTCAATGAAATGAAGTGAGCAGCTTTCTAGAAAAATATTAATTTCTACTCAGGAAGATTAACTCAGGAAGAAATAATAAATTGAATAATGGTTTTTGTGCATTCATAGTCATGAAGGAAACTTAAAATGCCATCAGAGAATTACTTTCAAAAAGTAGATCTAAAGCATAATAGTCTTACCAAGGAATCATATCGTATTTTCTAAGAGACTGAAGATCCTTATATGATTCATTTTGTTAATCTGATACTAAAACTTGATAGAGAAAGTACACAGAAAGAAAACAACACACCAGTCTCCTCGAATGTATATATGTAAACATGCAAATGTCCAAAAAACAAGATATAAGTAAATTGAATTCAGCATATTTTTTTAAATGCATTTTTTCTTGAGAGAGTGTAAGTATGGATTACTACTAAGAAACTCTTAATATCATAAGTTACATAAATAGATGAAAAGAGAAAGAAACATTACTTTAATCTCAGTTAAAGTACTAGAAGCATGTGATGGATTTCAAAGTCCATTGTTAAGCCCAGCACAAGTGTTGCCTCTCTCAAGAAGACTTCCTTGATTGCATAGACTGAAAGCAATCTCTACTTTGAACTCTCATAACACTACACTTATTTCTTGATTATGACACTGTTCACACTATATCTTGTATTATAAATATTTTTGTATACACTCCATCTACTTTACTTAGCTATAATCTCCAAATGGTAGAGATTCTGCTGTGTTTATTTCTCATCTCTCATATCACCCATGACAGATTAGATTCCTTATAAATGCTTGATGAATAAATAAATGTTTGAAAATTATTTAAATAGATGTTTAAAATTATAAATGATAGGATGTATATTGAGAAGAATAACGGTTACTTGTATAAACATCTTCCTTTGGCATCATTTAACAATGGGTGCATCAGTATATACCAAAGGTCAGAATGTAGCATTTCCAGCTGCTTTGATATCACGATACTTCTCTGACAATACACAGAAAGAGACTGTGTATTTTATTCTATGTTGGGGGTTACAGTAATATTTACCATGGGAAGATTATTACTTTTTCTTTTTCTTTTCATGTTTGCAGAACAATTGTAAACCTTCAAGGTAGTGTGGTAATGAAACAGAGTAAACTAATTTCTGTAAATTTGCAAAAATCATGGCATCACAACAATTATTAGGGAATTCTACAATAAACTGAAGTTCTTATTAAAATAATACAGTATTTTCCCTCTAAGTAACCCAAAATTCTTTCATCTAAGTTTTCCCATATGATTTTATTTGGGTCACCTTATACATAGACTCATGTTATTATGGATCTTCATTCAAAATTATATCTTAAGGATAAATCCAAAGTGACCCCACATTGTATGGAACTTGTTCAACAATGCTCACAATTAAGATGGTCCCACATTGCTTTGATCTTCCAATTGTAAATTATAGATACCTCTTCCACATGTTTAGTTTTCTTCTATGTGGCTATATCATAAAGAGGCAGCACGATATAGTGGAAAAAACATGGGGTTAGGTACCAGACAAAACTGGTGCCTTACCACTGCTCTGGCATTTATGTGGCTGGGTGAGCTTGGGCAGGTTACATAATAATTCTGAGTCTTGATTTATTCATTCCTCACATAGAGATGAGTACGTTTATGCTGAGGATTAAATTATATAATGATTCTGAAAGAACCTAGCTCATAGCAGGTGCTCAGCCAGTGTTAGCTTTTCTTCTTATATGAAAGGTCATAAATTATTGGAATTTCTGTGCCTTTGCTAACTAAAAGGTCCTAAAAGGTTCTTTCTTCTGAGCATCTAGAAAAAAGAACATGATTTCCAGGAGGGTGGGAGCAGGCCCCTTATGTCCCGGTGAGTTATCCTGTGCTTGACACCTAAATATGCTCAATCAGTTAAAGGAAAGAATGTGTGAAAATGTTTCTGAACTTTTTTTTTTCACTTTATGCCCAACAAAAGCTGATTTCTAAAAGTCATAAGACATAACATTTGTCACTGGCAATTTTAAATTCTTAGGATTCTTCAGCATCTCTTTGACATCGTCACTCCCTTACTCCATTATTGCAAATAAAACCCAAGTTTATCTGTATTTATAAAATTTTCGCAGTTTCATATTTATTTTCTACTATATTTATTCATCTTAATAGTGTAAGCCCTGTAGAATATAAACATAAAAATATCTGTTTATTTTTTCCTCCAATTGCTGTTCCAACTGGGCTATGCAGAATTTTTCTTTGTTGTCCCCTAAGGCTATCTCACATAGATCCAATAACTCTTTGATCATTTTCAATTGTTGAAAAAGTTATTTTTAGTTGAGCCCAGTTGTGGACCTCTCTTGGCTATTGCTGCTCTTCTGATGAACCCTGACTGGCCCTTGATTTTCTCTTGATGGCAGACAAATGCTTTCACTTTCATTGAAGGCACAGTTGAGTTCTTCAGATGCGTTATGAAGACATCCTCATTACCGCTAAGATTTCCCCACTTCGCCTATTTCATATATCCCCCAGCGGGGTGTCTTATAGCTTCTTGCTACTGAGGTTATTCTTCCAGCAAGCAGTCATCTTGGATATCCTAGGATTTGTACAAGTCAGGCTAACTTTTGCTGTATCGGCTTGAGGCACAGGAAACTCACTCAAACTTGCTGTGCCAAATGATGAAGGTCCAGGCTGCTGGGCAGTTGAGCTTTTCTCTGCCCTGCTATCTCTTTTCAGTTCTGTTGTCTGTAGCTGAAATTGACACAGGGAGAAGATCTGCAAGTTTGCTACTGCAGAAGTATTCTACTGAGGAATGCCCTTGTTTACTGGCATCTCCAAACTCTATGAGTGGTTCTCTTGGATCTCCTACACCTTGACTGTGCAGACCCTCCCTCTAAATACAGTTAATGTCTCAGGACTCCTGTGTATGATTCTCTCCCTCTCACATCTCTCTCCTTACTTCCTACTTAGTTTTCAATGTATATAGACTGGGGTTAGGGGACTCTGGGATAACAGTTCAAGGTGGCAGAGCCAGTTTGGCTGTCTTCTAATAAATACTGAAGTGGTTTTCTTCCCTTCTCCCTAATTTTGCTCATTTTTTCATATTTATTTTCTTCTGTATTTATTCATATCAATATTGTAAACCTAAGAGGACATGAACATAACAATGCTTTTTTATTCTTTTTCTCCAATTGCTGTTCCAACTGGACTATGAAGAATTTTTCTTTGTTGTCCCCTAAGGCTATCTCAGATAGATCCCATAACTCCAGAATATCAAGTACTTGACAACTTTTTGTCCTCTACTCTGGATCCTAGTAACCAATTCTGGTGAGATAGAAAAAAAACCTATTACCATTCTGTTAATTTTTAAAGTACTGCTGTCTTTTCTCTCCAAAATTTACAATCAAAATTATGAAAATCTAATTTATTACACAGGTATCATTTTTTATTTTCCTTATTGAAAGTAAAGAAATATTGAAGAGATGCAAGAAAGTCCAAGAGGAGAAAATTTCCAAAAATTTCTTCCAATAAATCACTATAACTATCAAAGGGTTGGGGGAGGGACAAAAAGAGAGTTGCTGAAGCAAGCAAATATACTAATAATGTGCCATAAACTTTAAGTACTTATTGCTAGGTAGGGTACAGGTGGTACCAGCTTAACCCTAGCTCAGCAGATAAAGCACTGTGTTGTTGTGAGATGTAAGACATAGAAAACTAGGCAAACTCAGTACATCGCTAGTGGGAAGAAGAAAGAATGAAAGGCATATACAACCCATAGGGGGGCAGGAGTCCTCCAATGTAGCTCATCCTGCTAAAAATCCACATCAGAACTCACCTAGCTGTGCAGCAGCAAAGGGTCAAGTTCATGGCTAACCCAAAGAGAAAGTCTGTCAGTGATGGACTTTCCTCTGGCCTAAGTTTTCTTTGACTGATGATTTCACCTGGATGCAAGAAAATGCTTTCCTGAATCTAAAAGATACTTCTCCAGACATGTCGTGCCCTCTCTACCTCAGACATGAAAGTGCTGAGAAGGAGGTCAGATTCAATCACACAGGAAGACTGGAAGTTTAGAAAGCAAATTTAGGTCAAGGTATTTAAAAATCTGTATTTAAAGATTTTAAAGTTGGCAAAACATATTATTTATTCTCAGAGATATTTGCATCAAATTAATATTATGTTATAGTAACAATATTAATATTATAACAATTCCAGAAATTATTTCTATTCTTTACATAGCAAGAACTTAAACATGTATGTTCAAACATGAAATTAAGATGAAAAAGTTTCTATTATACTTTCAAAATGGGAAATCCTGAAAAAGTTCCCTTCTCAGACAACAATCTTGATTAACTATTGGAAGAGTTACTCCATCAAAAAGTAGAATTAAACCAAGGGGATGCAAGGGTCAGAAATCAGAGGATCTTCTTACAAAGGAGGGAGGCAAGAGCGTCCTCAGGATGATAGGGAAGGAAGGGTGACAGATGTGTACTAGTGATAAATCAATACAGATTGGAGCTGAGGATACAGAGAGCCAAGAAGATGAAACTGAGAAAATAGGAGATAGTAAATACTATAGGGAAAAATTTAAAAAGTAAGCAAAAAATGACCCAGCAATCCCTCTGCTGGGTATATCTCCAAAGGAAATGAAATGAACACCTTTAGAGGTATCTGCATCCCCATGTTCACTGCAGCATTATTTACAATAGCCAAGATATTGAAACAACCTAAGTGTCCATCAATGGCCACATGAATAAATTAATTGTGGTACATAAACAATGGAATATTATTCAGCCTTTAAAAAGAAGATACTGCCATTTGCAACAACATGGATGAACCTGAAAGACATTATGCTAAGTGAACCAAGCCAGAAACAGAAAGAAAAATACTGAATGATTTCACAGAGAGTAGAAAGGTGGTTACCAAGGGTGAGGAGGGAGAGAAAATGGAGAGATGTTAGTCTAAAGGTACAAACTTGCAGTTAGGTAAGATGAATAAGTCTAGAGATCTAATGTACAGCAGAAGGACAATAGTTGATAATATTATATTATATATTGAAAATTTGCCGAGAGTAGAATTTAAATTTTTTTTTAATTTATTTTTTGAATTGAGAGATACTTGATTTTATATATATAGGTACATATATATGGGGTATAGAGTGGACTATCAGTATTTGTGTACAGTATGTCATAATCCAATCAATATTATTAACAAGTTCATTGTTACAAATTGTAATTATTCTTTGTGTCCATTACCTAATTACTCCCTCACCTCCTTCCCTCTCACACTATCCCAGGTCTAGTAACTATAGGTCTGTTCCCTCTTTCTGAAAGTTCATCATTTTATTGTGGTCTTTCTTTTCCTTGCTTCTTTCCTTCCTTCCTTCCTCCCTTCCTTTCTTCCTTTCTTTGCTCCCACCTATGAGTGACAACATGTTTTATTTCTCTTTCCGTGCCAGGCTTATTTCACTTAACATAATTTTCTTCAAGCTCATCCAGGTTGCTGAGAATGGCAGAATTTCATTCTTTTTTATGGCTCAGTAGTATTCCATTGTGTATATATACCACATTTTAAGAGAGCAGATTTTACATGTTCTTAAAAAATACATGCATGCAAAAGAGGTAACTATGGAAGGTGATGGATATATTCATTTGCCTATGCATATATAAAAAATTAAGCAATAAGAACCACCCACAATTACTAATTAGAAGAAATTATAAAAGAAAAAAATGAAATCATTTTACATCACATGGCTTAGCTTTTAACATTTTCTTAGTGATAATTACATTAAAAAGGGAATGCTGATCTAACCAAGAATTATTTAATAAATTGGACCCTGGATGGAGGAAAAATATATGGGAGAAGAGTAGGGGTGAAAAAGCCATTTCCTTCTCAATCATAGTAAACAGAAACATTTTTTAAATGTCAGTATAAACCCATTATTCTAAAAAAGTAGCTTAGAAATGAAATACTCAAGGATCTGATATTAGTTGCCTCTGTGAAGCAAAACTGAGGGTGTAGAAGGGAATTCTTGGGACAGTTGTTTTTCATAATAAAACTTAGAGAATTATGGTTGATACATTCTTATATAACAAATATAAAAAAAAGGGTAACTTTGATAATAGTGAAAGGAAAAAGTGAAAGAATTGATAGAAAGCCACTGGACACTTTTAAGCAGCACATGTTAGTTGCTCCCATGTATATGCTCTTCTCTTCTCCACAGTAATGCGGTTTTGAGCTGACCTCATACTAGCCCAGAATAAGGACCATATGTGTCACCCTCCCACGCCTGTTGGTATAGTCATGTGACACTTTTGGCCAATGAGATGTAAGCATCTGTGTCCTACGATAGCTTCTCAAAGATTCTCTGAAGAAGCAGTGTACATGTGCTCTTTCTGTTTTCTTCATCTTCATTCCTTCCTTAGTCTCCATTCTTCTCTGCATCCTGCAGCTAGAAACATTGTTGCCACTATCAGGCCCCACAAACTTAAGGCTATGCACAACTGAGTAATAAAAACAGAGAAGTCTACCTCTTGATTCAGGGGAATACTCTATCTGCCCTACACTTACCTTCTAAAATACAACAGTTATTTTGGGTTTTCTTGCACTAATAGTTGAAGTTAATTCTAATTAATAGGCACATTTTGCAACATTAATATTATTAAACTTTTAATTCAAGATAAAAAACATGAAAACAAGAATCAATCAAAACATTAGGATAAGGAAGAGAATAAAACAGAATCAATATAGAGCATAATAATCAAAACAATATAGTTCTGGAGCTTGCATAATGAGAAAGCTTATTGGAAAAGAATAAAAAGCTTAGAATGGTCAAAGTATATAAGAAACTGTGATTAAATTTGCAATTCAGATTATTAGGTTAAAGTATGAATAATGGGTTATCATAAAATAAAAGCATATAATATATAAATATGTATATTTATATGTAAATATATTTATTAAATATAATAAATACATTGAAAGAGTAAAAACTTTTCTGGGACTGTGAGAGTGAAAATCAGCTTGGAAAAGAAAAGGAAAAAGCAGTCCTGCCATTCATAAGGCTGTCAGAACAGGTAAAGCCAGCTCCGAAATTGACAGGAACCACAGTTTCTTCTAAAGTGATCCAACAGCTGCAAAATGCCAAAGCACTCTCTCTCTGAATAACTACTGATTTCTTACTAATGATGTTCTTAGACCAGTTTGCCATACCCATCTTTTAGTGGGGATACCCAATTGCTAAACCATCCTTGCTCTCAACCCCTCATTAACCCAGCCCTCAATCCCCACTTAATCCAGCTTCTCCAATCCCATTTCAGAAACAGTAATCACTCCAGAAGTGATCTTTCACTCCTTTATGTGCTCCTCAGAATATTTCCTCTTCGAGAAGCCAAAACTTACAAAAGAAGTTTCTGTCCCCCCTGCCACTTTGTGGAGAGTGACATATCATGGATCTTCTGGAGTATCTTCTCTCACTCTGAGTCAGAAAGTCTGATTTTGTCAGACTATAGGCTTGTTTCTAGACTTGACTGATTAGACTTTAGCAATATAACTGCATGTCTTATAGTTTATGTATATAAAGTTGGTACTCTGTTTAAATTCTTTTCCTTCAAATAAACTCCAGATTAGAAATGAAATATTTAATGAAATGAAACCATTAGAAGAAAACATACCCGACTGTAAATGTAATATTTTGTTAGGATGGATTTTTTTTAAAAAAATCAGCACACTTACGTCAGAACCCATAAAGAAAAGTTTTGCCAGATTTGATTAAATAAACATTTTAAACTTTAATATAGTGAAAAAAGGAAAATTAAAGGGCAAATAGTAAATTGGGAAATATTTACGACCCATATGTTATAAAATATGCCTAATATATTAAAAGGCTTTACCAGAGAAAACTTTTTAAATCCATATCTTTACTACAAAATAGACAACAGATTAAGCATGAAAATAAGGTTCAAATAAAATACGAAAAATGTTCAACTACTCTTACAATTAAAGAGATGTAGATTAGAACAGTGTGATGGGTCCTAACCCCAAAAGATATGTTGAAATCCTAATCCCTAATACCTGTGAATGTGACTTACTTGGAAATGGTGTTTTTGCATGGTCATTAGCATGGGCCCGAATCCAATGTGACTGGTATCCTTTTAAGAAGAGGAAATTTGGACACACAGACACACACGAAGAATGCCACATGACAACAGAGGCAGAAACTGGAGTGATACAGCTGCAAGCCAAGGAACACTAGGATTGCTAATCACCACCAGAAGCTAGGAGAAGGAAAGCCTGGATCCTCTCTTACAGATTTCAGTGGGAGCATGTCCCTGCTGACACCCTAATTGCAAACTTATAGCCTCTAGAACTGTGGGATAATAAATTTTTGTTGTTTTGAACTTCCTAGTTTGTGGTATTGTTCTTTGTTATGACAGCCCTAGGAAACTAATGCAAACAGTAATAAGTTACCATTTTTCAACTTTTGAGTAGTGTATTAGTCCATACCTGTTATTTATAACAAAATATCTGGAATTGGGTGATTTATAAGAAAACAAAATTTATTGCTTATAGTTTCAGAGGCTGGGAAATCCAAAGTTCAGAAAATACATCTGGTAAGGGTCTTGGTGGTGGTTTTACAGAAACTCAGGGTTCTCACACAGCAGAAAATGCTAGAGCAGAGAGAGTGATAGTTCCTCATTTACTCTTGTTTTAAAGCCCTCAGAACCATGCCCCTGATCACCATTATTAAACCATTCACTGTGGCATGATCCTACAATCTAATCACCTCTTCAAGGCCCCACTTCAACCATGAAAGGATTTCCTACCCTCAACAGCTGCAGTGGAAATTAAGTTTTAGGGGGACAGTCAACCCAGGCAGGTAGGTAAACAATTAAATGATTTTTATACACTGCTAAAGATGAAATCAAAATTAGTCTAATATTTATCTCGAGCAATTTGGCATAAATGAAGCTCATATATAATGAAACCTCAGTTTTATTTCTAGGAATTCATTCAAAAAATTAGTGGAAAATTAAGAAAAATATATAATGGAAGGGCATAATGAGTGTAATTTATAATAATATAAAATTGTAAAGAATATCTAATATTAGTAGATGTTTGACTACAATAGGCTATGATACCACCCTTAAAATTAAAAAGATTTATATATATTGAAATGGAAATTTAATCATTCTTTAGTGGAAAAAAATTCGTAGAAGGTCTCATCTATAAAACATTTGAAAAGATATAATCCAACGTGTTAATAGTGGCTATTATCTACAAGGTAAAACACTATCTTTCTTTCTTTTTTTCCCTATATGCATTTCCTTACTTTGTAAAATGACAAATACACACTTTTTGATTATATGCTACTCATTGATTCATTATTTTAATTAATGGAAACAATGGTTTAAATCATATACTTTTTCCTTTAAAGTCAGTTTGATTTCTTTTCCTTTCCTTCTTTTTTTTTTTTTTTTTTTTTTTCATTTACGTTACTTTTAGCTATGCCAATTACGTTTTCTGCAGGGATATTAAGGTTAAAGTTACTAAATAAATGTGACCAGTACATTAAATAAGCAGTTTTCACAGAGTATAATTGCAAAAGCAATTTGATTTTGCCCCCCACAATCTATTTAAATCTAATCTGTGGTTGTTGTCCCCACCTTGATAACTGGATAAAAATTTGTGATTACTCTTAGGTAACAGAAATCACACACACCTCACAATCTCAATTCACTAACTAAAAACACCAGTCCCAGATAATCATCAAACTTTGAATTTGATTTAAAATGAAATCTTTTCTTTCTCCCTAGCTGAGATGAACAGCAGGCAGAACTCAAATGTAGAAAAGCCTGGTCTTTCTTCTCTCTCTCCTTATTGTTGTGTTGTTTCCACTTTTCCTTTAGGTTGATAATGGAACCTAAAGAAAAGAAAAGTTTGGAGGTAGAAGCAGCAGAGAGGAAGAAAGGCAGGGGACAGAAAAGTAATCAAGTGACTGGTTCTCTCCTAAGACACTTGGCACTCTGGGAGTCTGGCAAATATTTAAAGCTGACTCTTTCTGGGGAACATATCAGTGTTTCCTCAGGTACTCTCACCATGAACATCCCCCTGCAACTTCCTGGCTGCAGGTGATGGATTTTCCTCAGGCTGTAGCCTCTCTCTACACCCTTGACTTTTCCTCCTCAAAGTCTTTGCTGTTAGGGTCCCAGGAGCTCACATCCCATATTGGATTCCAGGCCATAATGGCCTGTCTTACAACTCACTTACAGATGATCTGCTGCAGGCAACAGGAAGCAGCAAGAATTTCCTTCTAACATCCGATTATATGTAGTTTATATTTTATATTAAGTTAATGGGAAGGGAAGTGATCTAGCTCATAGCTAATGGCAGAGCACCAGCTTGAGACTCATTGTTGCTACCAATCATAAGAGAACATCCCAAATTCCTTGCATTTTAAAACACATTAGCTTGTTTCCCTCCAAGCTACCAAAAGTATCATCAACAGACTTATTTATTTTCCCCTTTCTCCAAATATTGTTCTCACTTCCTTGTCTTCAAATTGTAGGCTCTGGATTTTATGAACACTGATTTATCTTAATTCTTTACCTGCCTCCCTTTCCTAAAATCATCTTATGTTTGCTTACTAAAAGCACCACACTGCCAAAGAAACGACATCTTAAACTTCCTGGCAGGGAGGTGTTAAAGCAGCTGGCCAGGATCCATGGGACCCATTCTCTCCTCCACCAAGGGAAAGAAAAGAAGGCAGGTAACACAGTCTAATCTCCTTGTCTAATGGACTTCTGAGTAAATAGACTAATGCTCATTGCTAGGAGGAAGAGACCTCTTTTCTGAAATGTCCTTAACAGGACGTCCCTGACTAAGGATTACCCATAATAAATGGAACTTAAGATCTATGAGGCATGGCTCCTTAGAGAATGTCACATAGGCTGTAAAATTGCACTTGGTATAAAAGGAAACATTTTATAATTTAAACATGCCCTACTATGTAAGGAACCCCAAAGCCTCCCTTACACCTTCTTTATTTAGAGGTATATGTCACCACCCTTGATGTCCCAGACCTTATTCTGCTTCATCTGAGCCTCTTGAATGCCTTGGATTTTGATACTGAGTAAAATCTCTGAGTCATATGAATCTGACTTGACAATCTAACCCTGTATGTCAGCTTATTTCTTCAACTTCTTTTAAAGACATTCATCTTAGATTACCCTATATTAATATCAATACACTTTTTTCAGAAATTTTGTGCCTACTTCCAAAATATATTATACTGATATATTTTTTACTCTGACTTCAATTTATTTATGACTGTGATTATGTTTGTACTTTGGGAAAGCACCTACAGATGGCATTTCACAATTAACATTACAAATATTTCCAACATATAATTGGTTTGCTATACTCATGGATGTTATTTGGACAATGAATGAACTGCCTGTGGCCCCTAAAGGACGCTGTGTAATTTATTAATTCTTTTTGTAGGTTTATGTCACCTTCTTAAATCTTTAGAATCATTTTAATTTTAATTTTTTTCATTCTCCCTAGCTGATATTTGAATTTTATTTGTTTTCCTGATATTGAGTCCTGTACACAAGATCCTTTCCCTTTTTTATTTCTGTTGTGTCTAAGATGAGTCCTGAATTTGCTTTCTGTTCTTATCTGAGGACTCTACTCCTTTTGCTGTTTGTTGTCCAATGACTTTATTGTTCTTTCTTTAGTCTTCTCTTTTCTGCCATTTTAGGATGCTAATAATTTGGTTTCTTTACCTAGGCTCTCCTCCAAAAATATCACTGAGCTAACTTAATACAATTAGCATCTATATTCCTAACAACCACCATAATGCTCAGTGTTTGAAGAATTGACATTAATTTTTGGCTAGGTCTAATTATAAACACAGGCCCATTGGATATGAACTAAATTCAAGAAATATTCACAAGGTACTGTTCTGAAAACTGGAGTATAAAAGATTGTACAGTAATGGCTATGGTAAAGATTGAGAAGGGGAGAGAGACAACCATGGTATAAGAGAAAAGGGAGAAATAAGATAAATAGAAAACACTGTGATGCAAGAAGAGAGGAAATGATCTTTTAGTTGGAAAAAATGGTGAAGCTGTAACGCAAGAAGTGTCACTTGAACACTGAGTCTTGATGCATGGGATTCGAGGGTAGGATAGACTAAGAGGAAGGGGAGGGAAGATGCATGCAAGACTAGGGGAAGCAGCCTAGAGAAAATGTCTGGATATTTAAGGATATTCAAAGGTCTTTAGGTTACTTTGTCAAGAGTTGTCATAGATGTCACATGTGTTGGTTCTTTTGAGTCAGAAAAAGAAATTTGATGTTTCTCTAAACATGATGAGAATTTCAGAGTAAAGTAAAACTACTCTGGTATTTGAACAACCATTGAGTCAAAAATTTCACCTTTTGGGGGGCAGCTGTACTTATGTCAATAAAAGTGTTTGCAAATGTCCCTTGCCAACACAGTCAGGCCTCTGCTCTGCCCCTCTTCTGCTCCCCTTTCCAGGTAGCCAGCAGTTAATTTTTACTTATCTAGAATTGACTAAAGTAAAAAATTTATTCAATAGTATTTTCCTCCAAAGACCCTCTTTAACATGATGATAGGTCAAAAGTTTATAGATTCTTGAACATTTTCTTCTTATTATTGAATTCCAAACTAGGATATCATCAAAAGCTGCATCAATAAGATATTATTTACAGGCCAGTGTTAAGTGCTAAACTTCAGAACTACATCTCCGCTAAAAAAAAAAAAAGCAAAATAAGCCAACAGACAATAAAGATCACAGGTAGATTTAGTACCATAGTTTTTTAAAACTGCTTTATAAAATGGAGGTAAAGACATTTTTCAATCATGGTTTTCATCACTGGAAATGACACTTCTCAATCTAGACTTTCAGGAAATCCTGTGTACTATATAATCTGGCCACTGCTCCCAGCCTTGCTGCCACCATCCTGTACAAGTCCCCATCGTCTCTCACCTTGATCATTGCAGTAGCTACAAACGTTTCTCCCTGCTTCTAATTTTGTTCCATTTTACTACTCATCAGCACAGCCGGAGTGATTCTGTCGAAACCTAAGTGAGATCCTGCCGTGTCACCTGTGCTCAACACCCTCCGAAGACTTCTCTTCTCTCTCAGAAGTAAAGCGAAGTCTTCCCTGTGACCGTCAAAGTGTATATGATCTGAACCTCATCATTATCTTCCAGACCCTAGCCATTGTATTTTACCTTCCCTCAGTCCTCAGTGGCCACACTGGCCACCTTTCTAGTCCTTACACATGCCAGATTGAATCCTGCATCAGGGTCTTTGCAGTCACTGTGTCCCCTTGCCGGGTGCTCTCCCCTGGGGGAAGCCTGGCTGATCTCCCCACTTTCTTAGTGAGGTCTTTCCTCAACGCAGAATCTAAACTCCCACTCTCATCCTCATCCCTCACCCACACTGCATAGCACTCTTTCTGCTTTTATTTTTATTTTTAGAACTTTTTACTATTTAACATTTTTTTAAATTTGTTATTTTATTTTCTGTCTCTCTAAGTAGAATGCAGACACCATGAAGACAGGGAATTTTATCTGTTTTGGATACTGCTGTCTCTCTCCAATGCCTAGAATAGTTCCTGGTTCATTACAGATGCTAAGTAATATGTCTTGGATAAATGAATAAATTAATTTTATTCATTACAGAATCCCTGTTGGCATATATTTTGTATGCTAAATTATGAATGTAACATTTTGATTTTTCATTCATCTTACAACAGGGGAAATTATTATTCAAATATTTTTTAAAAAATTTTGTAGTTACAAGGTTTGCAATGCTCCTTGGTGTAAAAAAAAAAGTTTCAGAGATGGAAACTATTTCCTAAAATTCAATTTAAATGTTTTAAATATTTTAAGGAAATCAAAACACAGCAGAATTTTTCCACCTTGCCTTCTGACTGGGGTGCTGATGTTCTAGCAATTAGAAACTTCATTAGTGGCCATATGGCCAAATTATCTCACTAAGGACCTTTGAATGAATTTGCATTTTCATTATAATTCTGCTTCTAAATTGTATATATTATGTTTGATCATTCTTGTATTCTCAAAAGAATTGGGGAATTCTTACTTCATTGCAGAATATATCATTAGGTGGGATGCAAATAGTATATGCATTCCAAATATAACAGTTTCTAAATTACTAGTTTATTAAGAATAAAAATAAAACCGAGTTATTTGCGTCATTCGATGTGCCTCCTGACACTTCCCGTGCATCTCTATGAGAGAACCTCTCCTATGATAATGTCATTATTTGTTTACTAGGCAGTTCAGTAACATTTGAAGAAAACTGCCATTTGTAAGTTAATCATGTCTGTATTTCAATTAAATTAGAAATAAGGTGAGCCTCTTAATTCAAGGAAAGTCTCTGAGAACTTCTCTCCAACTCCTCTACCTTCTCCACAAACAAAACCATATTAGATACAAGGACAGAGGGTACCTAATAACTTGGGAAAAGTGTAACAAGATTATTTATGGTCTGGGGGAGACTGGCCCTTGCAGTCCTTTGGTCTATAAATCTGATCAGTGGGGAGGAAGTAGTATATTAAAAAAGAGAACTCGGAGTCTCCTGAGAGAAAAACCATCAGCAATGGTAGGAAAATAAATAAAATAGCCTCCCTTCTCCTTCGAGGAGTTTACTATAAGGGAAGAGAAGGAGTTGGCCTCTCCAGGAGCAGACATGGAGATGGATTTGGAGATACAAGATTGTTTATTAGGGATCAATTCTGGTGAGATGAAGGAGGAGGAAGCAAGATTGGTCAGAGGAAAATGTAATGCTGTGATGTGGGCCTGACGATGTCTAGGCTAACCAGCTAGGAAGCTTAGAGGAGAGTATTACCAGTCAGAGTGACCCATGTCAGGGTAGAATGGCTGAGCCTTTCTACCCATGCCTTACTCGGTCACTGGACGTGGGCTGCCCTGAAAAGAGCATGATCTTGGATGAGGTTCCCTCTCACACTTTCTCTTGGATCACTCACTCTGGGGAAGCTAGGTACCATGTTGTTAGACAGCCCTCTGGAGAGGCCCACATAGTAAGGGACTGAGTGACTAGGTCAGTGAGATTGGAAATAGACCACCCACACCCACACACACAGTATAACCTTCAGACACAACTACAGCCCCAGCCAACAGCTTGACTACAACCTCGTGAGAGACCTTGAGTCAGAGGCCCCTAGCTCAGCCACATGCTGACTCATGACCCACAGAAATTTGGGATGAAATTCTTGTTTTAAGATTCTAAGCTTTGTGGGTAATTTGTTAGCAGAAATAGATAACTAATATAGCTGTGGCAGCTCCTGAAGGCAGCAAATCCTTCCTTGAAGGAGGATCAGGGCAACATATCTAGCCTAGTTCACCTGTTTTGTCACTTGTATCCACTTCAACATGTATGTTTGGGTAGCATCTTCTCCAGAATTCTGCTGGGCCTCTTCCTGAGGTACATTTAAAAGAGAAAATAAACAGAACCGCCTATCTAGCCCCACTGCTGCAGGTGATCTCAGGGCTACAAATGACACTTTGTGTCCTCTGTACTATTTATTTTTGATCCCTGCATGTTCAGGCACCATCTCTGCTGCCCTTGGTGGCTTATCTGGTAGCATTATCCACATTCACCCCAAAAAGTCTGGTCCCTGGTCACCACGTCCTTCTCATGCCTGCATTTCTGCCTCTATCCATTTACACTTAAAGTTGAACAAGGGATTACCACAAGGCACCCATGTGGATCCTCTGGGTCCTATGTGAATTTCTCACTGTCCCCACTGTGTAATAGGCCATCTTCCTGATGATCCAATTCAGTTACTTCTGCCAATGTGATGACGTTCTTTTTGCCCTAAATACCAAGACAGGAGTCACAGCTGATAATTCTATAGGAATTTTATGGTGTCCACTAGTGAAATTGTGACCCTTTTGTAGATCAGGACCTTTAACCCTACAGAGCACAGAGTTGCAGGGACAGAAAGCACTAAGTTCCCCAAGGGTCTTTGGTTATGGTGGTAAAGGGAGCCACTCCTTCTGCACCTTAGTTTTGAAGCCCCTGAATCCTTCCTCTCAGAGACATAGTGCTGCATAAAATTCTTTGATTCAATGTGAATACTGCATCTTGGAGGACAACACCTCATCTTCACAGAGGATTGTCTCTGATTTGGGGCTTTAGCTGTCCATTCAGCAGGCCATTTCAAAGCTCTACTAGTCCTGCAGCATCTGCACTGTGTGGTTTGTGATATAACCAGTGAATGTCATGGGCTCACAATGGCACTTCTTTAACATCTGGAATACAACCCTGTGCCAGAGGTTGTTGGCACTTCACCTCCACCAGTGATGGGACAGGTATTGCCAGCTGGGCATGAGTGATCCAGCTTCAAAACCATCTGATGGCCTGCCTTCTCAGACCACTCCTGAGAGAAGACGCCTGAGACACTGAGTGTCTAAGATGCCAGATGGTTTTTAAGGACCAACACCCATGAAAGAGAGGAAGAAGGAGAAGTATTAGGAAGAGGAAGAAGCTGAACCATGAAGCAACCCGACAAAGTCTCAGTGCACCCTGCCGGAAGTTCTGGAATGAATATTGCCATCGGAATGTCCCAAGTCAGGCCAAAATGTCTAGGCAATCAGAAACCTTGCTTCTGCTTCCTGATTTTTTTGTCTGGGCAATGTGTCTGTAGGTATTGAGGATTCCCAGTTTCAGAATGGGAAGAAAGTTTATAAAACTACCATATTCGTATTCTAAGAAACACCTATTTTTAATGGAGGTAAAGGGGCTCTAGGGCTTGTTTCGTAAGAACAAAGGGTTTGAGCCATTTAAGGATTTCAGGAAAGGTGAGGACTCCACTCTATGCACACCACACTGACCCCTCGCTCCCACATAGAGAGCTGCTTTCATCCAGGTTGGAAGAGCAGCAGACGGTCAGTGTCAACAGTGGAAGAAATTATTATTAGGGATTTCACAAAATGACTCAGAACTGGACAGAACCAGAAATATCTAATTCCCATTCCAATGTGATTTGTGATCTAAAACCTTGCATAAAAATAGCATCAACTGCTTCAACATTAAAGGAATAATTATTAAAACCTTTTGAGACAGATGTTAAAGTACTCTTCTTGGGTTGCATATAAGATTCATTTCTTTTTTTCTTATCAAATATGATTTATATTAAATAAAATCTATTTCTCCTGCAATCCTGAACTACAGATGCAATACTTGTGTAATCCAGCGTAATGTGGCTTGTAGCTGCCAAGGGCCATAAATAATGAACCTCCTAAAGCAGTGTGATCAGGTTGCCCCTTGTATATGGGCTGCTGCGAACCAGTCTGACACCAGCTGCAGGCTATTTCTACTCAGTGGTTCAGCATACTGGGAATGAGATGCCAAGGTTTCCATGGGAAAACTGCTAGGTCAAAGCTAGAATATGTGGCCAAAAGTCATTATTTATTATGAAAGTTTAATGGGAATATAAATAGATTATATAGAAGAGAACATTAGTTAACCACATACACCACTTCAGAAATTAAGTATTATAGCTATAAAAATTGTATTAAAAGAAGAATATCATGTTCTGTGCCAAGATTTTGGAAATAGTTAAGTTGGTCTATTGTCTAAGGTTATGAGAAGAACTGTGTCCACATTTGGTTCTTCTCTGAATTCACAAAAATCCTGAGAAAATAAACGCACTCATATAAGAACATATGTTTTTGTTTTTGTTTTTTGTAATTATTATCATCAGGTAGGAGTTAATGATAGGTATTGGACCTTACACAATTTAAAATATGATCCCAGCATATTGAGAACAGACTTTATGAAATCAACTCTTATATTTTAGGTTTACCTTAGAATCAACATATTCATCAATCACAAGATTCATAGTTCCTGAATATGACTTTTCTCCTTTTGATTGCTTGGTTAACCCGGTTGGAGAAGAAATGCTTTACTGAATGTGGTGGTGCCTTGACATTTTTTCAGAGACTCTCCTTTGGGGAAGACTTCTATAATTTTGGGTGCAATAAGTGACTTGCTTAAAAATACAATATTTTAAAACATTATCTTGTGGATAATAACTATTGAAGAGTGGAAGGATGAAAATTCACACTCACTTTCATGGCCTCTAAACAATCATTTGTCCCAAGTATTTAATATACCACAGATTGTGAGATAAATATGCTTTACATACCTTTCTGGTTTACTGGAAATAATAGTGAAAACTGTCAAATATATTCCAGTACTTTCTGTTCCAGTTAATCATTGGAAAATTTAACGAATTTTGTGTCATATGTATATATCTGACTAGAACTTTAAAATATGAGCTTTATGAATGATTTAGCAGAACCTCTGCTGTCTGTATTATTTTGGAAGAATATTCAAGGTATTGGATGCTCTGGAACACTTAAGACAATTTTTTATAATCTCACTTTTCTGTTTCTCTTTTTAATTCATCTTCAGCCTATTCTATTAGACAAAGTCTTCTGTCCTTTTCTGATTTTAGCACTAATTCATTTTCATTTCTCTCCCTACTACTGTCCTGTTTTCCTTCCCCTTTGGCCTCTGCCCTGACCCCTCCTCTATTCCCAAAACTCACTCTTCTATCTCTTCTACCCTGGCCTCAGCCATGGTTTAAAAATTTTCAGGATTAAGCAGACATCAAAAAAGCTGGGGGTGTAAAATTCAGAGTATCTGCTGCATTCTTCCTTTAAAATCAAACCAGTAGAACTTAGAACAAAGAAAAAAAAAGCATTTGTTTTTGCCAATGTACATGCCATTTTTACTCATTTTTGTTTCACCTTGTTCAGATACAGTGGAAAATCAACACTGCTATTAGAAAAGCCAAGTACAGAAAGAGGAATACCACAAGTGGGAGCTGAAAAAAATATAAGCAAATTAAAAAAAAAAAGAAGAAAGAAAGATACAACAATCTCAATAATTCATTGGACTTTCAAAAGGAGAGACGGGAACTGAAGCCACCAGGATAGGAAAGTGGGAGGGAGAAGGGAGTTTAGGGAGAAGTTGGTAAAGGGCCACAAAAAAATGATTACATTGTGTAGTGATAAAATTTTTTAAAAATGTTTTTTCAGTAGAAAAGCAAGTAGGAAATACTATTTCAAAATTTCCACCTGTTAAGTTTGTAAATCCAATTTAGCCAAGTTTCTGTTGAAAAGATAAAGTAATCATAAGCCTACTTTTTTTAGATGTGAGCACTTAGTGATTGTTATGCTGTGTGGAGGATATTAACTGCAAATAATATTTTGACTTTCTTGCAATGTGTTAGAGTATGGACTTATCAAAGGACCAATTGAGAAAAAATAGTTTTAAACTATACCTTAGGTAAAAACTTCATTCTCACAAGGAAGACATAGAGAAAATTCCATATTTTTTTTCTATGTTACTTAAAGGTAAATTCCTCAAAAGATGATAGTAGGAACTCACTTTCCAAAAGATTCCATGATGTAATTACTTAGAAACCCAGATACTTAGAGGTAAGCTGCAAGTGATATTATGAATTAAAGAAGGTACAGTTAATTCAAAAACATCAATGTTGCCGTAAAAGTGTTAATAAGTCATACTGTAGGCATTTTTTATATAAAAAGGTGAGGGTTTTGGTTTGAAGAATATTTTGCTTCAACGATTGATGGTTTTATTTATTGTGGTGTGTTTCTAGACTGTGTTTCTAGATGGTGTATTTATAGACTGTACTGTGAATAAAGTAAAATGACACCCCAATTGTGGGCTAACCTTTTAGAATATGTATTACTTAATTCCTATTCTTAATGTCACAACTGTTGATCACTTACCCTACTGACATTTTATTAACATTTACAGTCATTTATTAAAAGAACAGGTTTTATTTAGTTGGATTTTTTCCAACTACTAAGCAGACATTTATTTCTACTCTCTTTTTCTTCAATTTGGAGTCCCTCACTTTAGGTCATGGTGTGGTTGAGGAGGCTAGGTAAAGCCAGGTTCTCAATAGCATTTTCAGATTCTTTTAAAACTCTGCCACATCAGCTGCCTATTACAAAAATGTTCAAACTATGCTTTGCATGAAGGTCACTCAAAACCCTGATTTAAGTTAAAGCCCAGCTTGTGTAATAATGGCGAAAATTAATATAAAGTGTGCTAACATTGTTCTGAATTTATCACGGTTCGTAACAATGTGAGACATGCTAACCAACCATTAATATATTTTTTCCTGCAACATTATGCCTAAAAAGTCAGATTTGCATATGACAAAAGAGCATGAGGCTGATTAAAGAATCCATGATCTTTCAATCTTCTGGATCTTAAAATCACACCAACCTGGCAATTAACCATTTGGCAAATGGACCATTGGTGCACCAGAAAGTTTTCTACATACGGTATATATTTGTTGTGTTAATGAACACCTGTATCTCATGGCTGAGGGGACTGTTGAGGTAGACTCTTTAGCAGGGTGGAGAGGCACTCAGGTTTTGGAGCCAGATAGAACAGTTCTCTGGCTGTGAGACTGGGCATGTTATGTAACCTCTCAGTGTCTTGTTTTGCTCAACTGTAAAATAGAAATGTAGTAATAACTGCAACTTATAGGACTAATTTAAATGAGAAAATTCAAGGAAAGTACTTAGCACAGTGTCTTGCCTATAATAAATATTCAATAAATATTAGTTGTTATTATTACTAATATCATATTGTTATAGTTTTAGGTGCTACTACCTTTACCGTAGCATGACTTTCCCTGAGTAATACAGCGCCTAGTTAAAGTGTCTAAGTTCCTGCTATGTTTGGATAGCCACACCTCCTTATGATTTTACAAGAGTTGAAAAGGTTTTTTTTTTTTTTTTTAAAGCAAATACAATAAGGTTTCAGCACCATCTTGTTCAATATTTAGTTGGAACATAAGTAAGAATATATATATATAGTTCCTGAGTCATTACATGAACACTGTGTAGTATTTCCTCTGTCAGATGCTGTGGAGGGACATTTCTGTAGTGGCCTTCAAAGTGTGGCTCCCAGATCAGTAGTATCAGCACAGTGCTTGGGGACTTGTTATAATTTGGCCCCCATCCCAGACCTCTTGAGTCAGAAACTCTGTTGAGGGGCTCAGCAAACTGTATTTGAACAAGCCGTCCTCATAATTCTGATGCACACTAAAGTTTGGGAACCACTGCTTTAGTGTTTCTAGAAACAGAGGGCTGAAAATAATAATGGTTGCTATGTGGAATTACTGTATGAGAAAAGGTCATTTTAGTTGGGGGAGATAATTTCAACTTTGTAGTCTTATATTCAAAAGATGAATTCAGCAAGGGAGTATTGGGCTATGGAGAGGGCCAAGTGAAGAACCTGAAGATGGGTAGATTTAGAAGAAAAAAAGGTAATAATTACAGCTGAAAGAAGAGCTTAGTGTTTGTTTAAAGAATCCTCGCTGTGGCAGGCTACCCTAGAATTATGTTAGAGTAGTAAAGGCAACACCCCAACCCTCGTAATACGTAAAATGAAATTAAAGCAGTTGGTTTTGTAGCTCCTGTTCTGCATTTTCTCTGATTTAACATTTAAGAGATTAGAGTTATTTTAAAGTGTTTTGAAGTCAGAATAAAAATTAGTATGTGAGTGAGGAAAACTGGATGAGAAAAAGAAGAATAATGAAGTGCTAAAAGCGTCCTAGGGTTTTTCTACTTACTCAAAACTGAATGTACATAGAAAGTCCTTAAATGTGAATGTAGAGTCTCAGGGTTGTTTAGTCCTCATTTCAGCCCCACCTAATTAAGTTACCTGTGCCTTTTATAAAAGGAACAATAATTGGCCCAACGAGTCCATGTAGTGTAATGAGAAGAACCCATGCTTTAGAAACGAAACTGATCTGGATTTAAACAACACTTACTAGTGATTTGATTTTAGGCAAATTATTTTAGAATCAGGTTTTTAATCTGTAAAATAGGGCTAATGAGGCCTACCCTTGGATGGAGTTTTTGGTGGTGACTGGATTGGAAGAGGCTGTTACACTTGGTGGGTGGGGACCAGGGGTGCTGGGCACCCCACCACAGAGGGTATGTCCTATGCTGTTATGCTCCACACTCATTCTCAGCACCCCCAAGACATTCATGTAGGTGAAAATCCTCTTTATGATTATCTAAGTCTAGAATTTAACTATGTTTATAAATATAAGGTATTTTTGCATTGTTTTAATATATACTAAGTTTTCCAGGAATGCAAATTACTAACATGTAAATAGAGGAAAGATTATACTTTGTTTTGTTTGTGTTTTCTTATCAAAAGTTGTTCACCCTTTTGTGGAAAAAAAAAAAATCACATAACCAGCAGTGATGCTATGCATGTTATCTGGTCATCGGTGAAATAGCCTGTTTTGGACCACATCTGAGGAGGTTATATTCCCAGTGATGCTTTGTATGGGTGCAAGCCAGTGACTATTTCATTGTGTCTTCTAGAGTAATCCTTCCTGAGCATCTCCTTCTTAAAAGAAAGTAATTGAAATATATTAATAAAACATTATATTAATTTAAATTACTTTCTGTTATTTCTCTTTCATATTATAGTTAGAGCATTAGATTATTTTTAAAAAATTATGAGTGAAGGTAGGTTATATGGTTTCTGAATCTCATTTTGGGATAGTAAATGTCAAATAACAAACTGTTCTGAAAAGATGTTAGATCTGAAGGCTGGGGTCTGTTTTAAGCTTTGGAGAGGATCACATAAGGCAGTGGTAATGAAGCAATTAATACAATGTCTAGTGCATAGTAAGTGCTCATGTGTAGCTATTATTATCATAATTAGGAGGCAGTGGCACTGGTGGGATTGGGTACCAGTATAAGTCAATGCAGGTGGCTGCTCACAGCCAGGAAGTCTGTTTCCTGCCTGGAAATGCGCTTCTGGGTCAGCCTAATGCCAAGCATGTGCCCGTGGCAGCCTCTATTTCAGATGGCGGTGAGAGCAGCCTAGGAGTTCCAAACTTAATCTTTAAGAGAAGGGGGAGGCAGGGGCCAATCTGAACTGGAAATGATGGGAATATTAGGATTTGGATTCAACACATTGCTTCTCAATCCTCACTAGACGGACAGAAGTGCTGGGGGTGTTTTTGTTGCTACTATTACTCTTATTCTCTGGCCACTGGTCCAACCATCTGGTTGTCTATGCAACTCCCTCGAGTGTTGCAGGTGTTACATTTACAGTCCTTATGTTACCAGAGAAAATTATTTTTAAAAAGAGCCTGAAGAAACATTTTAGAATATAGAGCTATTACATTTTGAAATGACAGCAGTGGCCTGAAGTCTATAGCATCATAACCCATACTTAACTATAGCATCAACAGAAACTCTACAACTGTTTCTAATTTTCATTTGGTTTGTGAATTGTGACAGCTTCTCAGGACTATGATATCTGCAGTGTTGTGGTCAATAAAATAAGTAGTTGAATCCCTGAATGAGAATTTATAGATATTTCATGGACTAGATAATATCGCAAGGTATGCTGGCATTCTTCCCATATGCTAAGCCCAGGTGTTATAAAAATAATTTCATAAAAACTGATGATGGATCATGTGCGATGATAGATATATTTTTGGTAAATGTAAAAACTAAATCCTTTCTATACCTAAGCTAGTTAGAAAGAACAGATTAAACCCCTTATTTAAGAAAACTTCTAGGCTGGCCAGTTAGTTCAGCTGATTAGAGCACAGCTTTCTAACACCAAGGTCAAGGGTTTGGTTCCCTGATCTGGCCAGAAGCAAAAGGAAAAAAAAAAATTTGTGCAATTTTATGTGAAGGTAAGAAACAACCTGAATGATGTTTCTTAGGTAATTATAACCACTCACCCATGTATTTCTACTTGCTTGTAATGCTGACTGGCCAAAATAATATGTAAAACATGAGCTGAGTATTTAAGTAACTTTTGATAATGATAATGGCATTAGGTAAATAGTTAAATGCAGAGTAATACAGTATGCTAAGATATCACATACTAAAATAACAATTGGCCAGTGAATAGTATTAATCAATTTAAAACCTAGATATTTTAAAATACAACAATGTAGAAGTCAGTATGACCTAGAAAGACATCTGTGTTTTAGAATATGCAGACCCCAAATGGACGATGATCCTATCCCAGAAGCCACTTCACCTCTGAGGTTTGTTTGACTAGAACACTTTGAAAAACTGAAACACACTGACATTTAGGAATCCACGGGCTTTCAAAATTCTGTCAAATCTGACATACTATATCTGTGGGGCAGAAAAATTCCTTCCCCTCTGCCTTTTCCATAGAAATAAAAAGCCTAGGAAATTTCTTTAAGGAATATTTAGCTTCTTTCCTTTGATTCTTGACTTGTCATACAAAATATGTTCTTCCTTTGTAAATGTGTGTTTTTCCTGAAAGCTAATTCTGTATAAACCCCCATTCTGGATAGTACAATCTCTAGTTTGTTACAGGCTCAGGAAAGAATGGACATGATTCCAACTGGGATTTCAGGTCTCCACACTCATAATTGAAATATATACCGTACATGGTTCCTTTGCTTTCAACATTAATACCCATCTGCTGAAATGGCAAGGTGCCTGCTCTCTGGTTGATTGGACGGATGCCCTCGAGCACAGGTGCCTGGCAGTGATGGGTTTAGAGAAATCCCCGACATAACATTGTTCGTGACATTTCCTCTGCAGGACATCTCTCCTGGGTGTGTGTTATGCAGAGGGCTCTCTCTTCCTGTCTGATGTCATGACTGCTGCTGTATGTCTTCAGAAATTTCTGCTCATCATTAAAAGCAAAAGTCTCAGAACAAGGTGACATTTAAAAAGTGGAAACCATAATATTTTGATTCTTGAGGTCAGCTTAGAATTTTTTTAAAAAGTGTTCTTTCTTGTGCTAGAGTGGATTGAGGCTGAGAAGATCTTAAATACCAAGTTGTCAAGCCCAGAGTATTCTTTCAGGTACCATTTATTTATTACTTGCATTTTATAGTCAATGAAAGTTGGTGATATAAAGCCAAAAGCCAATGCTGTAGTAGTATACACATGACAGCATTTTATGAGATGTATGTGTATGTATGTGGTAGGATTTCAAAGTAAATTGGTCATCTTTTGTTTATCATTATAAAAGCTACTGTGGCAAGAAAACTTTTTCTGTTGTTTTTGTTTTTTACATATTGTATTAGTCTATTTTTGCGTTGCTATAACAGAATACCTGAGACTGGGTAATTTATCAAGAAAAGAGGTTTATCTGGCTTATGATTCCGGGACAGCTGCATCTGGTATGGGCCTCAGGCTGCTTCTACTCATGGCAGAAAGTGGCAGCTGGCAGGTACAAGCAGATCACATGGCGAGAGGAAGAGACAGAGAGAGAGAGAGAGAGAGGAGTTGCCAGTTTCCTTTAAACAACCAGCTCTAGCAGGAACTAATAAAGTGAGAACTCACTACCCCTCCCCCCCAGGGAGAGCATTAATCCATTCATGAGGCATCTGCCCCCATGACCCAAACAATCCCAGCACTGCCTGGGATCAGATTTTGACATGAGCTTGCAGAGGGGACAGTATATCCAAACTCTATTACATATTAACCAATATTATTTCCCCCTCTCTGGTTATTTCTCTTGCAGGGAACATTTCCCCCACTGGAGTAGCTAGTTAACTCTATTTTTAATCCCTCAGGGTACAGGTATGATGGTATATACAGAAGAAAAGTCCCACGAGTCATCCTAATTTGGTTTTCAAAAGTCTAAACCTTTAGGAGAAGGAAGAGTTTTTGAAGATTAGACTAAGCATTTCGGATGAGTGTAGGATCTCCTCTGCTCAATTTTTAGTGTAGCAAATAACTCCCTTAGGCTGGGTAAGGAAGAAATGGAGAAGAAGAAAGGAGCTAGAGATGTGTTAATGGTCCTTTGAGAGAGCATCCCTGTGTCCATGTCTTGGGCAAAGCCCAGAGATAGTGTAAGACCTCAAAGAAGAAATGACCGTAAGCTTCCTGTAAGTAATTGGGAGACATAGAGAGTTTTGCAGAGATACTTACACCTCCAGATTCACTGAGTTGAGGATTAGTTCAAAGTTAGCTTTTACCTTGTACCCAGATGATTCAAGGACCCAAGAATCCATGTCTCCCTCTCTCACCCCTTATTGCTTGGCCACATGAAAGTACTCTGGCACTTTAATACAAACTTAAGAGGGAAGAATAGAAAATTAAAATCCACTAAGTAAACATACTTCTAAGAAACATACACTAAAAAAGATCTTCTCTTTTGAGAGGCTTGCAATTGATTTAAGTTGTTAAAAAATTATAAATTTATAATTTGTAGTCCATTCAAGCATGTGTACTGAGATTCATATTGACTACGCTATTTATACTGTGACTTATTCTAGAAAAGAGTTAAGGACTACTGCAAAACTTTTAGAATTTTTTTTCTACTTCTGATTTTGTTAAAGCAGTGTTTATGTAATGTGTCCCATTCAGATGGAGTGCAGATTACCTGGGTTTTCCATTCTGCTCATAACTGGTTAGCCTGGTATATTCTAGTTCAGCTCTCTAACTACTGTAATACCTGGAGGAGTTTTTTAGCTGGATATTTTGCAAAAACAACAAAAAGATATTTGGACAGTAACCAAATCAATATACTATAATAAGAACTCTAGTCTAGTATGTATATTTATATACAGTTCTTTGCAAAATCTGTTAGCTATCAATGACTACCTGCCACTGCCCCTTTGCTTAGGGATAAGTAATAAGCTCAAATCTACTCACAAAAATTCTGATTAGGAGAGAATCCCCTTTAGTGAGTGCCATGTTTCTTTTGTGCCATTATGTCTGTATTTTTGTTTCAAGGTTCTTATGCCTGGACTCCCCCACTCTCCCGTATTTGTTTACAGAATCACTAAAAGGACAACTTTAAGAACAGAACCATTCTTGGTAAATACTCACAGAAGACTTTTCTTGTCCCCAGAATGCTTTGTGTGCATTCTTAGTGGGACTGGCTGCCTGGTGCTGCCACTCTGACCTCTTTAATTTGGGAGTCTTTGTGTTCTCATTGACCAGTGTGTTCCTGCTGCCTGATCAGTGCTCTGAATGTACTGTCAGTGCTCTGCCGCCAGGAGGGTGGCAAGGGCATTTTAAACATTCTTTGAGAACAAGAGTCACTTTATGTGTTCAAGGTAAAAACAGATTTTACCCATTATTCAGTATCAAAACACTAGTGGGTTGATGCAATTGAATATTCTCTTGCCACCTCTCTATTTACTTTCTGTATTTTGACTTCAGTACGAAAGAAAATGGGCACATTTGTACCCATGAACCTGAGGAAAATGTCAGTAAAACCTGACCCTTGGCTGCAGATTTCCACTCCCTTTTCTTGCAATTTGTTATTATATGAATCTGCCCCTGTATGCTGCCTTATTGTCAATATTTGTCAAAAGCTGAATTTATCTCAACCAGGAAAAGCAATTACTAATGTAATCAAAATTGTTATAATTGTTCTGATTTTCAAATAACATAAGAGTTCTAAATAATACTTTGAAGCCTCTTATTATACTCTACTTCAAACATGGAAGAAATAGAAATGTATAATCTAGTTGCATAAATCCCTGTAACGGAGGCTTTCTGGAAATAATTTTAATTGATTAATTTTTAGGTCAATTTGTTATTTTTAGATAACCAATAATGACTTTGTTTCATATCTTTAACCTCTGATTCATTCAATTTATTAAATTTTCAGAATAGTTACTTGATAAATACCAGATAATTTCTTCTAGTTATCGTGCTCTCTCACGATTTCCTTAACACTAAAGCAGCACTCGAATGCAGTTTCCCTAGAAGATTTATCTCCCTTTTTGGATCTTTAGCTAGAAAAAGAAAGGGTAATAGAGCATAAATATTGTCTTTTTAAATATGATAAATGAGATATTTCCAAAATCTGTATGCAATCTAACATTACATGAATGTAGTGAATTAATTATATTGATATATAGAAATATAAATCATATTGACAATCTTTATTTGTGAAAATCTGCCAACTTCAAGTTCAGAGGCACAGTATAAAGGATTGTGTTCTTATCTAATATTACTGTCAAAATGTTAAAAGAACAGACTAAGAAAAATCTCTGTTTGGATGGTTTTACTCAACTAAAACAAAAAAGAAAAATAAGCTGGTTATGTGGATAATTAAGACTAAATCATCTTGCTTATAATATATTGTTGTGGCAAATAGTTGTATTAGTTTATGGTTTTAACCCTTCATTCTGCTAATGTAGATCTAGCCTTTATGTGAATCTCAGGGACAACAGAACAGAGTACAGTCTAAATATAGCAAAATAGAGTTAGATTTATAACATAAATTCACCATCCTCTATTTAAGCAAGACTGACATTGCACTAAAAGCCTGATAGAGATTCAACATTTATTTACTCAGAGTGCTGAATCAAGCCCAATGAAAAGTGATTTGTAAATTGCTTATTCAGTGAACTTGAATAAATAACTCACAAATCAATGTCTTACAAGAATTTGGTAACTGACCCATTTCATTTGAAACCAGGCTACAGCCTATCGATTTCCTCCTCTAGATAATGTTGAGCAGAAAATGCTGGGGTAGAAGCAGGCCATTCTACTTATCTGCCAACGAGGACAGTTTATTTCCACAAAGAGGGGAAAACGTGGCTGACATTTAAAAATTATCCCTCTTTCCAGCTGCTATTACCACCCTCAGGACTAAGGAAGAGAAACCTCTGACATGGACCCCTTGCTTTAGAGGAGTAGGATCTGACTTTGTCACATCATTTTTCATGGAACCAGGTGTCCAGGCCTCCTGGATGTATCCACGCAGAGTTCATGTTCCATCCATCTGGGTCATGCTTCAAGTATCTGGGATCCAAAGCCCACCTCCAGGACCTGCACAGGCTTCCTTCCAGGTCTCACTTTCTAAGTGTGGACCCCACTATACCTGGGTCTGAGGTATAGCCAAGTGGGGGCCATTTGCAGGGGGTTTGGATAAGCTTGGATGTCCAGCCTGGACTATCTTCATGCACGAGTGTGAGTTCCTTCACATGACCAGAAGAGAAAGAGGAATCAACTATGGGCCAGAGATGGGGCTCCAGGGCCAGCTCTCTCTTTGCTAGGACATTCGAGTGCATACCTCTAAGGAGTCCAAAAATCCCAACTTTAAACATGATCTTCCAGATTGTCTTAAAGGCACATTTTTAAGGTGGGAAGATAGACCTTTTATTTAACATCGTGTCGGTTTGATTTGAAACTTTTAAATAGACGTATGGCATTTGGGCCTCCATTTGTACTGCTGCCTCAGGCCTTTCATTGTGAAGGACAGGTTTCCCAGCTACCACCCTTTCTCTCGACTCTTCTTCACAACCACACTGCCCGTGGTTTTCCTAGCTTGCTGCATCCCATTTGCTCATGCCCTACTTCTCTCCTCACCTGGTCTGTCTTAGGCACCTACAACTTCAACAAGTTTTCTCTTACTTATGCCACCCCTCTCTTCCTTGCTAGAAAAATCCAACGGGCATGATGATCGAACCTAATCTTGTTCTCTTAGCAATATTCAACATTACTAATCACTTTCTATTTTTGAAACACTCTTTGTTCTTGATTTTCAGGGTGCCAAGGTCTCCTTATTTTCTCTATATCTCTCTGGCTACTCCTCTCTTTGCCTTATTCGAAGTCCTCACTAGTCATTCTTAAGCTCTTATCTCTTCTCATTTAATATTTTCTTCCAGGTCATTTCATCAGGGCTGTAACTGCCATCTATACCAAGATGAATCTCAATATGATTCCTCTAACCCAAATCTTTCCTCTGAGCTCTACACCCATATATCCACCTGCCTTCACTACATTTCTCCTCTGATGTCTTATAGGTGCCTCAAAATGAATATGCCTACACTGAAAAATGTATCTTATCCCCCAAACCTGGTGTTCTTCTAATATTTACTAGAACGTCGTAATAGTACCATTCAGCTTTGTAAATCACAAACATAGAAATTGTTATTTTCTGGAACTGAAAACCTGACTTTTAGAAAACCCCCACCCTTCAGTTTTGTTTCTCTAAATTTCATCCCTCTAAGTTTCTCTCTCCCTAGGTCTCTGTTCCCACGGGCAGGCTGAGCAGGCCGTACCCAGAGTGTAACATTGTAAGTGCTTCCCTGGGCTAGCCCAAGGGGTCTGCCTCCCCATGTCTCTGTTCCCATGAACAGGCTGTATCTGGAGCAAAACACTGTGACCGCCTTCCCAGGCTCTGTTAGATGCCAATCTTAACCCTACAAAACAAGACACCCACCTGCCTCTGGGCACTGACGCCGTTTTTGGCTCAGCCCAGTAGGTCCGCTTGCCACTTGCTAATAAAATCTTCTTTCCTTCCTTTACCTGGCTGGTGTCTCCTTCCTCAGCAACCTTACAGAAATTTTTTACACTTTTTAACTCTTGCCTCTTCTCTACATATAATATATCACTAAGTTCTCTTGGCTTTAATGAGTTTCTAATGTATATACTTCTCTTTTGCTCTCCTCCAGATTTGGCCCTTATCTACATCTCCAGCCTCACCCAGTATATATCAACCTTCTACTTCCTTTACTCCAGCCCAGTCTTTCTCAATATTTTTATCCCGGGGAACCCTTGAAATACTTTTCAGATTTCAGAGAATCCTGTGTAAAAATTATTTTATCTACAGCTCATAGTATGCTACTGTGAACAGTAAATTGTAGGTAAAATAATTCAATAACAATTGTCAATGCTTTTTTTAGTAAAAAGTTATATTTTTCTGTGGATTTGTCTATTTTGGACAATATATTAGCCTACTCTCACACCTCTCTACAAATGATGTTAACTCTAATGCAAGTCAGTATGTAAGGAAAGAAAACTCCAGCTTTTTCCTTATTTAAAATTTTATGTTTGACATTTTTAAATATATCCAAGTGGACCTAAAAGCCTTATTACAAATTTCTACTAAATAAAAATGCTAATGGGGTTTGTTAGGTGGTATATGGTATGTACAAGAATAGTTGTACTTTTTCCTTATTAAAAGCTAAAAATGACTTTTTACCCAAATTTTTCTCAAAAAAGCTAAATTTATCTTACTGTGTTTGAAATTATTGCCAATCTTTTTTTAATGAATTCAAAAATATTTATGACAATTATAATAAATTTATTTTACATAATTGGCTTGAGCCAAAATGGAATTTCATTTTTCTAATGATAGACTCTGTAAATTTCCTTTAAATAAATGTAATAGGCTGATTTTAATTAAGGGTATTTCAACATAAACATTTATTGATAATGTTGAATACTAAAGCTACCAAAACCATAAGACAAAGCACTATGAATAAAAATATCACTAAGCACAATTTTATACAAGACTGAAAAATATTTTCTAACTGTGTCACATATCAGGCTCAAACATAGACATAGATAGTTGTAAAATTTTTATACATGTATTTTGGTTTCTTGATCTCTTTTATAGGTTTATACATGCATAAGCTAAAAATAAAAAAATGGAATTTGTCTCTTTAGTGTGAAACGTGTTTTTCACTTCACAAATACTAAAAAATGAAGTTCTTAGACTGAGCAAGAGAGTAAGAGAAAGGGCTGCTCACCTGGCCAGGTGCTTGTGTTGAATGGGAGGGAAAAAATGGCAGTTTTGTTCTGTGGTTCTTTCAGCTGGATTTCAGTAAGACTAGAGACTTGCTGATAACTTTTCTCCCTCTCAAATCCAAGCAGCATGGGAAACGTTCCAAGGTTTCCTGTTGCAACATGATTCTTTCTAATGATTCTTATTCTTTTAAAGCCAAGCATCTTGTCACTTGAAGTCAAAACATTTTCTTCAGAGCTTTGCAGAGACTTGTCCGACTGGTTTAGGTGATGAAAAATGTTTGCTAAGCAGGTTATTTTTTGCAGCTATTCATCATCCAAGCTCTTAGTAAAGCTGACTTTTTGTATTCTTTCTGCAGGTATTCCTGAAATTTAGCCTTCAACTCAAACATCCTACAAAGAACTTACCCTCTATTAAGAATACAGATTTCTGTAGGTAGCAGATTTATGTTGTCTCTGTCCAGTTTTCTAAAAATTATTGAGTGAATTGGTCTTTGTTTAATAAAGTTAATCATTTTTATAGCATTACCAAGTGCCCTTTAATTTCATGTCAAAGAGTTTTTGATACTAGCACCTCTCAGTAAAGAAATCAGTGAGTATGACAACATTGGGATTTTTTTTTTTGAACAGGAGATGCAGAAGCTTTGACACAGCTAATCATTGATAGGCCCCATCAGCACAGATGCCAACATAGTCCTATAAGACAGATCTTTTGTTTCCAAATATGGCACAATATTAAATAGATCTTGGCTTTTGCTTGTTTGCATAAGCTACATGCAGCAGAAAAAGCTGTATTGAATTTTACCACCATCTAGAAATCAAACAAATGCTACAACATTACATTTACTTATGAAATCTACTGAGTCATCAACGTACATTGGGAAGTTCCTGTTTTTCAGTTTATTATCCCAAAGCTCTTCAGCATCATGTGGCATGTCATCAACATGATGGCTTATCATACCATGTACTATAGAACCTTTTCAAATTCTCATACTACAACTTGTCCTATCATTTTCCTCACTGTATATTTCTATGCTGCCATTGTTAGGTTCTCACCAAGTGCATGATTTTTTTTACTTCTTGGGCAATAGTTCAATTACTAAATAACTTGCTTCCTGAACTTTTTCACTAAATGTGGTTTTCTTAAACAAAACTTTTACTCTTATTTTGAGATCCCAATATCCATCTAAAATAATCAGCATCTATGCTGGCTGATTTTTACTCCAGTGTCTTTTAAATTTTCCTGCATAAATTGATGCATTTGTACAATGGAACAACAACAACTTAGATAACCAACTCATGCAAAACCCATTAACAATTAGTTTTTATTGTAAAATGAAATTATTTTGTATCCCTTCTTGCACTAGTACAGTGAAATGAGTGAGATGTTTGTAATTTTTCTCACTAACTTTATCAGAATTATCTAGAGACCAAGGCCTGAAATCCTTTTCTTCCATCTCAGCTTCATCTTGAAAAATTGCCATGTTGGAATGTCAGATATTTTGGAAAATGTAAACATTGATAAAGTATAAAATAAAATGCCATAATAAATGTCTTAGTTTGGGCTGTTATAACAAATTACCATACACTGGGTGGCTTAAACACAGAACATTTATTTCTCACTTTTCTGGAGGCTTGGAAGTTCAAGGTCAAAGTGCTGGAAGGTCAGGTGTCTGTTGAGGTCCCTTTTCCTGGTTTGCAAAGTTCATCTTCTCATTGTGTCCTCACATGGCAGACAACAGAGAGAAAGGAAGAAATCTCTCTCATTTTTCTTTTATATAAGGGCACTAATGAAGGTTCCATCCTCGTGCCCTAGTTATATCCCAAAGTCCCCATCTCCTAATACCATCCTGCTGGGAGTTAGGATTTCAACATATGAATTTTGGGGTGACACAAACATATAGTCCATAACAATAACAAATGGGAAAAAATTACAAGAACATAAAAATTCTACAATATAATTCACTTCTAACCTATACAATTCTTATTCTACAACATTTATAGCAACAGGAAAGCTGCATGAGAGAAATTGAGTCATGACACATAAAAACACCTTCTTTAGAAGAAAAATTTCCCCACAATTTTCTATTACATGGTAGAGCCTAGTCAGTGACATATAAGTGATTGTGGGAGACAATTTGGAAGGGAAATGCTGACATCATCAATCTACTACCCTTTCTTTTGTTCAGTCCATGCTCACTATTTATCACTGACCTTCCCTACCTCATAGAAAACCTAAGAATGCACTTGTTCAAATGAACACAGACCTACCGCACACTGTTGTTTGGAGCTGCAAAATGTTCACGAAATTGCTATAAGGTCCACTCAGTAACAAGCCATCACTGCAAGTACTAACATTGTGTGCTGCGTGAAGTGTATTGTTGTTTATTTTTTTACACTTTTTATTATGAAATATTTATTTATTCTTTAGATAATTTTACATACAGGTGGGGTACAACGTTGATTTTCAACAATTGTGTAGAAAGTGTGGTGGCTAGATCAGTATAGTTAGCTTATTCATCATTATAATACGCAATCATTCTTTGTGTCCATTGACCAATTCCTCATTAGCCCCCCACCCCCTCTCTGCCCTCCCCTCCCTTTTACCACCTCTAGTTTTCTAAAAGTTCAGCATGTTGCTGTGATTGTTGTTTCTTTCCTCCTTTCTCTCTGCCTCTATTGTTCATTTGTTTATTTATGGATTCAATTCCTGGTTATGAGTAAGAATATGTGGTATTTCTCTTTCTATACCTGGGTTATTTCACTTAGAATAATTTTCCCCAGGCTCATTCACATTGCTGCAAATGGTAGAATTTCATTATTTTTTATGACTGAGTGTATTCCATTCTGTATATATACCACAATTTCCTTATCCAGTCATCCATTGATGGATATTTAGGTTGGTTCCATTGCCTAGCTATTGTAAATAGAGCTGCAGTAAACATGAAGTGCAGGTATCCTTTCAATCTGATGTTTTCCAATCCTCTGGACACATCCCCAGTAGTGGGATTGCTGGATCATATGGAAGTTTTGTCTGCAGGTGTTTAAGGAAACTCCATACTGTTCTCCATAATGGCTGTACTAATTTACAGTCCCACCAACAGTGCAAAAGGGTTCCTCTTTCTCCACATCCTCACCAGCATTTGTTATTCTCTGTCTTCTTTAATAATAGCCAGTCTGACAGGGTGAGGTGGTATCTCATAGTGGTGATATTTCAAAGTGGTTTTGATTTGCGTTTCCCTGATGATTAGTGATGTTGAGCATTTTTTTCATATACTTGTTGGCCATTTGTATGTCTTCCTTTGAGAAATGTCTATTCATCTCTTTTGCCCATTTTTTAAATTGGATTATTTGTTGTTTGCTGTAAAGTCGTCTATGCGTGAAGTTTTTTTTTTAAAGGCTTATCTGTTTTTTTCTCCCATTCTAATGAAACCTCTAGTGACATCTTACAGAACCCCAGATTTCCATGGAAACTTGGTTGACAAATCTGCTTTAGTTATCCTGATTTATTTCATTTCCTGGAGTGTACCATGGTCTTCCAAATTTATGTTCTTCATATTGTCATCTCTTCTCTTGGAATCCCCCTGCCCCATTGATTCCTGATACCCAAGACTCTGAATTAATTCATATTCCCTTATTATTCCCTTTCACAGTTCCCTTTATTGCTGTTCATAGCACTTACCAAAATTATACTTGAATAATTAATAATGTCAATAGTGGTTTAACATCTTTTTCTTCTGCTTAGACATAAATAGCAGGGCCCAGGTCTTTGTGTTAACTGCTAAATCTCCATTCTACACTATGATCAAGGCCTCCAGGAATAATGCTTAGCCTGACTTTTGTTGCTTGAAATTTATGGAGATAGTATATGAACAAATTAATGAATGAGCTGAAGACACAGGGCTCTAACAGGTAGTGGGCACAAAAACTAGGACAACACAGTAGATTGCACAGCTGGCCCAAGCTTTTCTGTGAACACTTCTATTTGCATTATTCAATAGGAAAGCTGAGAAGACATGGAACAGGCCCAAAGGAATCTTTTCAGAACCATATCAGATTTTCATCTTAAAAACTGAGTCTTTTGGGATGTAAATTACAATAAAATTTTGGAAACATAGAGTTCCAACTTCATGTGACACAAAATACGTTTAATTTTCTGGCATGAAATTCCTAATGCCTCTTGTATGCAGCAGAGTTTCTCAGGTGAAATTTTTTTTCAAAATCCTAGGAATAAAATGACTGCTTTTGTGAGACAACTGGCTCTTAAATAGGGCCTTGGTTCCATTTTGTCCATAAGGTGTATTCTATGCCTCTAGATATCATATTCTCCGTTCCTGGGGAATATGAATTGAGAAAATGAGAAATAGGAAACGAAGGGGCTTCTAGTTTCAATGCTGTGTGTATATTTTAGTTCTAATGACTACAGAGGGGTGTTTTTATAATGCTCCCATGCAAAGGCATTCTCTGGCAGAAGGTAAAAACTCCAAGCCGAGCAGTTATTAATATCTTCCCAGAGACACTGCTAAATAGTAATACAAAATACTTCCTCTGTATTTTCTCCAGCCTATGCCAAATTAATAAATGAATTTTGGAGTGAGAGACTGAATCTGAGATTTCTATATTTGTGATGAATAAGAAGTTTTTACATTCAGTAGACCATAAAAAAGAATACATGTTGAAATCGGGCTTTTGAATTCAGGTCAGTTCAAATTCTGTTCCTCCTTTTCTCTTTGACCTTGGTAAAGGTATAATATTTGTCCTTTCAGAGCATTAAAGAACTACTAAGATCAGAAGAAAACATATTAACAGAAATTCATAAAAAAACATGTAAACCTGTGTTCCAGTAGACCTAATATTTTCTCTTCATTATGAATTTGTCAAGTAACAAAATCTACTCTAAGAAATATCTTCACTGTGTTTTTTTCACTTTTGGTTTATCATTCAAATTCAGCAAAAATTTTAGCTTTATAAAAAAAAACAAATAAAGAAAACATTATGGAAAGAGCGATAAAAACCAGATGGCAGAATATGAGGCCCTTGACTCCCTTTCCCCAATGAACACACCAATTCAACAATAATACATATACAAATTCCCTTTGTGAGAAATCCACAAACGAGTTGAGAGTCTTCTGCACCCCAGATGAAGGCAAAATCAGCCACATTTAAGCCAGTAGGAAAATTCAAGATACCATCTCACCATAACCCCTATCCCTGGCCCAGAAACATAAGATCATAAAGAAACCATCAAATCCCAGCTTGTCCTTGAAGAGGGAAAGAATTGGACCACACATTCAATGTTTCAAATTCTCCAAGGGCCACCCAAGTACTACCTGCTATCTTGCCTGTCTCAGTGCACTAATGGGACCTGGAATATTATAAATGCTTGCAAGATAGTGAGAACAAAAATTATGTTTAAACTGGCAAACAGTCACCATAGTCCCCAACCCTCAGCTCAGTGCACAGCAAGTGGATGAAAAACTACTGATTCCAGCTCCTTCCTGGGGAGGAAAAGAATTGGACCATGCATTCAATATTACAATTTTTATAGGGCAGCCCATAGGACTGGCTTTTGTTTTGCCTCTCTCCAAGTACTGACAGGACTTGGGCATACTCTACCTGTGTTGGGGCCAGTGAGAACAAAGATGCAGCTTGAATGAGCAGTTACCATAGCCCTTCCCCCCTGCTCAGTACAGAGTGCATAGACAAAAAAACTTCACCTCCAAGTTTCTCCCTGGGGAGGCTGTCCAGAGAAATTGCTTCTGTTTTGCCTGTGACAGAGCATTGACAGGACCTAGCATACTGTATATGCCTGGGGGCCAGTGAGAACAAAGATTGTGGTTTGATCTACCATGCAACCAATTACCACAGTCCCTCCCCCTGGGCCTAGCACAGAGCAAATGGGAAAACACACACACACACACACACACACACACACACACACACACACACACACACCACACACACACACACACACACACACACACACACACACACACACACACACACACACACACACACACACACACACCCCAAACCCAGATCCTAGTCTCTCCTTAGAAAGAGAAAGAGTTGAACAAAGTCTCTAACAATCCTGCTTTCCATGACTGCCAAAGGACCTGGATTCAGTCTCATTTGTCTCAAAGTGCTGACAGAACATGGCATACTCTAGAAACCTGGGGTCTTCTAAGAACAAAGAAAGCAAGTTGAAATAGCATGAAGTTTTGAGTGGTCCGTAGAATCTCTGTCCAGACTAGTTGATGAGGACCTTGTCCTATACAGGCCAGTTTATAACAACTGGAGAAGTAGCTGGTTTTTTTTAATGTGTGGATACCAACACAGACAGTCAAGGAAAATAAATAAGAAAATGTGTCCCAAACAAAGGAACAAAATAAATCTTCCAAAACTGATCCTTATTTACCTGACAAAGAATTCAAAATAATGGTCATGAAGATGCTTAAAGATGGTAGGAGAACAATGTAAGCATAAAGTAAAAATTTCAACAAAGAGAAAAATCAGTCATGCCTCACTTAATGATGGGGAAACATTCTGAGTAATGTGCATTAGACAATTTTGTCATTGTGTGAACATCATAGAGAATACATACACAAACCTTGATGCTATAGCCCACTACAAACCTCAGCTATATGGTATAACCTATAACTCCAACTACCACTGTATATACAGTTTGTCATTGACCAAAATGTTGTTATGTGGTACATAACTGTATTAAAAAGTACCAAAAAGTAATCTTGGAGCTGACTAAATGGCAAAATTCACTAGAGAGTTTCAATAGCAGACTAGATCAAATTGAAGAGAGGATCAGCAGACTCAAAGACAGGTCACTGGAAATTATACAATCAAATAAACAAAAAGAAAAAGAATTAAGAAGGCTTAAAAAAGTTTAAAGACTTATAGGACATCATCAGGTGAACCATTATATGCATTATGAGTACTGCAGGAGGGAAAAAGAGAAAGAGAAGAATGTTTATTCAAAGAAATAAGAGCTGAAAATTTCCCAAATGTGGAGAAAGAAATGGTTTAAACAATAAGAGAAAAACAACTTGTCACATATAAGGGAATCTCCATAAGATTATATCAGTAGGTATATCAGCAGAAACCCTGCAGGCCAGAAGAAAATGAGATGATATATTCAAAGTGCTGAAAAACAAAAAACAAAAAGCAATGACAACAAAAAAAAAAACCCTCTGCCAACCAAGAATACTATGCCTAGAAAAGCTGTCCTTCAAAAATGAAGAAGAAATAAAGACTCTCCAGACAAACAAAAGCTGAGAGAGTACATCACCACTAAATTTGCCTTTCAAGAAATGCTATAGGGAGTTCTTCAAGTTGAAATGAAAGAATATTAAAAAGTAACATGAAAGCATATGAAAGTATGAAAATCACTGGTAAAGGTAAATATATATCACAAATACAAATACTGTAATGCTGTAATGGTATTGGTTAAATCATCTTTACTTCTAGTATAAAAGTTAAAAGACAAAAGTATTAAAATAACTATAAATATAAAATTGTTAATTGCTATACAATATAAAATATGTAAATTGTGGTAACAACATGAAAAGTTGAAGGAAGGAGTAAAATTGTAGAGTTTTTATATGTGATTAAAGTTAATTTGTTATCATCATAAAATAGATTATTATAAAATGTTTTATATAAGCTCCATGGTAGTCACAAAGAAAATACCTACAGAAGATACACATACACAAAAGAGAAGGAAATCAAAGTATACCAATACAAAAATCAATAAAATACAAAGAAAGACAGCAAGAGAGGAAAAGAGGGAAAGAGGAGGTACAAGACTGAAAACAATTAACAAAATGTCAATAGGAAGTCCTTCTCTATATAATTATTTTAAATGTAAATGGGTTAAGCTCTCCAATCAAAATATAAAGTGTGCTGAATACATACAAAAAATAAGGTCCAACTATAAGTTGTTTACAAAAACTCACTTCAGATTTAAGGACATACATAGGCTGAAAGTGAAAGGATGAAAAAAGATATTCCATGCAAATGGGAATCGAAAAAGAACAGAGATTGCTCAGACATATTAGGCTTTCTCAGACAAAATAGGCTTTAAGTCAAAACCTGTCACAAGAGACAAAGGACAATATATGATGATTAAAAGGTCAATTTGCCAGGGAAATATAACAATTATAAATATATATGAACTCAATATCAGAGCACCTAAATGTATAAAGCAAATATTAACAGAACTGAAGGGAGAAATAGCTAGCAATATAATATTAGTGGGAGACCTCATACCCTATTTTCAATAATGGGCAGAATGTTCAGACAGAAAATCAATAATGTACTTGAACAATATTATAGATCAAATGGACCCAGCAGACATATATAGAACATCCCACCCAGCAGCAGCAGAATGTATATTCTTTTCAAGCACATACAGGACACACTCCAGGATAGATCACATGTTAGTTCACAAAAGAATTCTTAAAAATTTAACAACTTCGAGTTTATGCCAAGCATGTTTTCCAACTACAATGAAATTAAATGAGAAATCATAACAGAAGGAAAGCTAAAAAATTCATGGGTATGTGGTAATTAACCAAGACATTTCTGAGCAACCAATGGGTTAAAGAACAAATCAAAAAGGAAATTAGAAAATCTCTTGAGACAAACAAAAATGAAAACACATCATACTAAAATCTATGGGATGCAGCTAAAACAGTACTAAGATGGAACTTTATAGTGATAAATACTTACATTATTAAAAAAGAATAAAAATCTCAAATAAAGAACCAAACTTTACACCTAAATTAACTAGAAAAAAAAAAAAAACTAAGTAGAAAGTTAGCAGAAGGAAGGGAATAGCAGAGATTAGAACAGAAATAAACAAAATAGAAACTGGAAAAACAGTAGAAGAATCAATGAGAGCAAGTGTTGGTTTTTTGAAAAGATAAACAAAATTGACAAACATTTGCTAGACTAAGAAAAAAGAGAGAACACTTAAAAATCACAAATGAAAAAGGAGACATTACAATTGATGTCACAGAAATACAAGGAATCATAAGAGATGACTAAAAAATTATATACTAACAAATTAGGTAACCTAGAAGAAGAGGATAAATGCCAAGAAATATACAACCTACCAAATGAATTGTGATGAAATAGAAAATCTGAACAGATTTACAAGTAGTAAGGAGATTGAATCGGTAATCAGAAACCTCCTGACAATGAAAAGCCTAGGGCCAGATGACTTCACTGATAAATTCTACCAAACTTTTAATGAAAAATTAACAAATTTTTTTCAAACTCTTCCAAAAAAATTGACAAGGAAGGAAACTTTCAAACTTATTTTATGAGGTCAGTATTACCCTGATACCAAAGCCAGACAAAGACACTACAAGAAGAGAAAATTATTGGCTATTATCCCTAATGAATGTAGATGCAAAAATACTTAACAAAATACTAGCAAACTGAATTCAACAGCACATTAAAAGTATCATACACCATGACCAAGTGAAATTTATCCCTGGGACGTAAGGATGTTTCAACATATGCAAACAAATTAATGTGGTACACCACATTAACAGAATGAAAGATAAAAAAATAATCATACTAGTAGATACAGAAAAAGCATTTGACAAAATTCAACAGATTTTTATGATAAATACTCTCAACAAACTTATAGTAGAAGGAAATTACCTCGACATAGAAAGGGCCACATATAAAAAGCCCACAGCTATCATCATGCTCAATAATGAACAACTGAAAGCTTTTCCTTCAAGATTGGGAAGAAGGCAAGGATGCCCATTCTTGCCATTCTATTTAACATAGTAATGGAAGTCCTAGCCAGAGGAAAGAAAAAGAAATAATAAGGCATTGAAGTCAGAAACAAAGAAAATTATCTCTGTTTGCATTTGACATGATATTTTATGTAGTATACCCTAAAATACTTAGGAATAAACTTGGCTAAAGTGGTGATAGTCTTGTACACTAAAAACTATAAAACATTGATGAATGAAATTAAAGAAGACACAAATAAATGGAAAGAAATCCTGCATTAGTGGTTTGGAAGCCTTAATATTGTTAAAATGGCCATACTGTCCAAAGTGGTGTACAGATTCAATGCAATCCCTGCTAAAATGCCAATGGCATTTTTTACAGAAATAGAAATATCTATTTTAAAATTTATATAGAACCACAAAGAACCATAAATAGCCAAAACAATTTTGAGAAAAAGGAACCAAGCTGGAGGTATTATATTTTCTGATTTCAAAATATATTAGAAAGCTACAATAATTAAAACAGTATGATACTGGTAAAAAAAAAAAGTCATATAGATCAATAGAATAGAATAGAGTCCAGAAATAAACCCACACATATACAGCCAACTGACCTTGATTGATAAAGGTGCCAAGGATATACAGTAGGGAAAGGCTAGTTTCTTCAAAAAATGGTGCTGGGAAACATAGATATCTATAAGCAAAAAGTAAAACTGGACCCCTATCTTACACCATACACAGAAATCAACTAAAATGAATTAAAGGTTTATAGGACCCAAAACTGCAAAACTTTCAGAAGAAAACATAGGGAAAATCTTCATGACAGTGGTCTTGGAAATGATTTATTAGATTTAATACAAAAAGTAGGGGCAACAAAAGCAAAATTGGACAAGTGGGACTTCATCAAACTAAAAAGCTTCTGCACAGAAGAGGAAACTATCAACAGAGTGAAAAAGGCAACTTATGAAATAGGAGAAAATATTTGCAAACCATATATCTGATAAGGGGCTAATATCCAAAATGTATAAGGCACTCCTACAAGTCATTAGCAAAACAACCTTGTAACCTATTTTTTAAAAATGGGCTAAGTACTTGAATAGACATTTTTCCAAAGAAGACAGACATACAAATGGCCAATGAGTATATGAAAAGATGTTCAACCCTACTAATAATCAGAGAAATGCAAATCAAAACCACAATGCAATTTCTCTTCACACCTGTCAGGATTGCTATTTCTAAAAAAAACAAAAACAAAAACAAAAAACCCAGAAAGAAATAGAAAAGACAGTGTTGGTGAGAATGTGGGGAAATTGGAACACTTCTACACTGTTGGTGGTAATACAGAATGATGCAGTCACTGTGGAAAATAGTATGTGAAGGTTCCTCAGAAATTAAAAATAGAACAACCATATGACCCATCCATCCCACTGCTGAGTATATATAAAGAATTGAAAATAGTATCTTGAAAATATTCATTCCCATGTTCACTGCAGCATTATCCACAACAGCCAAGATGTAAAAACAGCTTAAATACCACTGACAGATGAATAAAGAAAATATTCTATATAAACAGAATGAAATATTATCCAGCCTTAAAAAAGAAAGAATCCCATCATATGAGACTACATGGATGAACCTTGAGGACATTCTACTACATAAAATAAGCCAGTCACAGAAGGACACATACCACATGGTTCCACTCATATGAGGTATCTGATACAGTCAAAAACCAGAGAGTAGAATGGTGGTTGCCAGGGACAGGGGAGACAGAGAAACGGGGAGTTGCTACTCGAAGGATATATATTTTCAGTTATGCAAGTTGAATGAGTTCTAGTGATCTGATATACAGCACCATGCCTATAATTAACAATACTGTATTGTACACTTAAAAATGTGTTAAGATCTCATGTTAAACATTCTTACCGCAATAGGAAAATGGAAAGAAAAAGAAAGCATTATACCTCAAATGAAAAATTGAATTAGTGTATCTGTCACACAAAAAAATAAACTTACTTTTTATTTCTCCAAGATTTAAAACCTTAAATGACCTCTATAAACGGGTAACATTCATATTTTAACAAGTAATTAAGTGAAAATTGATCTTGGTGGAAAATACGTTGTGGAAATATTCTACTGCAAGAATGACTCAGTCCATGCCAACTTGCTTCATTTCCAAATGCCTGGGTCGGGCACTATGTGAAAAGTTGAGTGATTCTGATAGAAAAAACTCCCTAAATTGTAGGATTCAACTTGAGCATATAGTAGGCTGTTTTGCATAGAGAATTTGGTTCACTGCCAAATGATTGCTGTCATTTCTTTAAGTATTGCTCATAGAAATCAGCATTCCCCAATGTAGTCATGTATTCTCAGAAAGCAAACAAGGTGGGACTCTCTACCAAGAACGAATAATTTACAGTCTGTGAAGCCAAAGTCAGCCAGAATGGAGATAGCCCTTAACATAAACATTTTACAGAATCATTATTCTTCTAACCAATGAGTTTCACTGGGATCATTTAATTAATAAAACATGTTTTAAGAGTAAGCATTACAGCAGCAGGAATGGAGTAAATTAATCCAGAAATGTATGGACGTATTTAGCACAGAAGTTTATATTCTGTAGGTAAAATGAATTTTCCTTTAAACTTTCTCTAACTCACTGCTCCCAGAAAATAAATGAAAAGAAACTGTTTCAACATTTTATAAAATGAAATAACTTTAAGTTCCATCTAATATTTTCATTCCTTTATTGCTTTTTTAAATTTCAAGTTGCAAGACAGGTGCAATTTTTAAGATACTAGAAATGTGTGTTTATCTATTGCCTGGAGAAAGAGAGCAAGTAGTGGGAGGGTTGTGAATAGCTGTGTAAATAGACATCTGGGTGAAAAGATGGTCTTGGGGGCAATGAGAAAATCACTCAATGTTTTCCTCTTGTTCACTGATCAAACTATGGCAAGGGCTTAGTGCTTACCTTGATGAAATCCTGGGTAAACCCATGACTTTCCTGGTCACACACAGATAACGAAAATCACTTTGAGCCACAGACCTCAGTCTTTTTTCCATAATTAGTATGTGTATGTTTAGTCAGTTGTAATAATTAACACCTCAAATTTATTTTTAAGTTAATTCTCTCCCTCCTTGGACCTACCCAGGCTGGCCTCTTGTTGTGGGAGGTGAGGAGGAAAGCGTGGCAGGATTCTTTCTCCCAGTCTAGAAATTCCTCTTCCTTTTCTGTCTTTCTAACAAAGTTTCTGACCCTTAAATGGTTGGCATATGCATGGGGGCAGAGGAGGTAAAATTAAAAGAAGCACAACAAATTTTACTAAAAGAAAATCCAAGATGTAATCTTGAATTCAAGATATTTGAACATTCGAGACGTTTGGTGTCATCACTCTCTGAGGAGAACAACTGTTTTGTCCCTGTCATGTGTCTCTCTTGAGAGCTCCCTGACAGAAGCCTTATTTGGGGGATCGTTCATCAGAAGTATCCTGGACAGAGGTTACACCTTTCTCAGATTGCTTCCTTATGGTGTCCCTCCAGCAGAGTAACTCGTGCTTCCTTGTTCTCAAGTTCCCCACGGCCGGGTCTTAAACAGGCTTATGTTTTCTCTGTTACAAGAGGCCCACATTTGATCCATAGGAAATACTCAAGGAGGACAGGCCTGTGCCAGTGCAGCCCCTTCCCTCTTGTTCCATTCCCGGGCACTTAGCCCACAGCAGTGTTATAAATCTTGAGTTCTTAGACAACCACCCTACTGTGTCTCCTCAAGCTCCAGAGACACATTAAGCTCTCCCAGTGGTGCTAGAGAAGCCCAATTTCCAAAGAAGGAGGTGAGGAAGGGATACCCCCAACTGCTCCCACTAGGGGAGGAAATCCTGGAGGATACCAACTCTCTTCAAAAGTCTTTTTCTCTCCAACATTCCTCTCAAACTCCTAAATATTTTATGCACTAAATGGGTAAGAGATTACCGATCACAAAACTGGTTTCCAGCCACCGCTTTTGAAATCATGAACGTTTAGCTGTACCTCAATTAGAATGTGGTATTTATTATGTTGGGGCTTCAGCCTCCAAGTGGAATGAAACAGTCTATTTCAGCATCCTGTTATAGACCTCATTCTCATTTGAGATTATAGTTTAGTTTTTGTGTAAATAACCAACAAACTATGTCTGGAAATTATGTTTGATTTTTTACTTTATTGTTCATAAAAGCTCAAGAAGAACAGCTTAGTTCACCCCATCAGCACCATTTTGAAGATGCTACAGTTATCTTGTTGTTGTCAGCCTTTGTTTTCTGGAACTTGTTTCACTCTTCCAGGTATTTTCATCTTTATTTTTATGTATTTTTTTCTTTCAGAAACTTTCGTCTTCTAAATCCACATTAAATCAGTCAATTTAAAAATAAACCTATGGGTTCTGAAACCTACCCTTTTCAATCTTCACTGGAACTTTGGTTCGTCATTTATTTGTTCTTCTGTATCTTTGATGACATCAACTTTCATGGCAGACACCCTTTCTTCCCTTCCTTCCCTTCCCTCCTCTCTTCCTTGTTCCCTTCTTTCCTTCCTGACTATACGTATTGAGCGTCTACTATGTGCTGGGCATGATGCTAGTAGCTTAGGTCTCTCCCAGTCTATAAAAAAATATGACACACAAACACCTTTCCTTGATCTTATACTCTCTTTTAGCTGCCACCTTATCTCTCTCCTTTTATTTCTATTTGCATTCATTGTGTGCTGTATATTTTACAGCCTTGAGTTTTCCTTCTCCAGTTTCTTTTGAGTTATCTTTCTCTTCTGAGCAGTCTCAATTTGGGGCTGATGAACAGCCTATGCTTTTCCAGTAAGTATCCTCTCAATGTCCTGGTGGAGCTCATATGTGGCTCCATGTGACCATGACCTCTGTTGGCGTCTTGAAGGCTTTGTTCACCCATGTTCAATGATCAGATAATTCACTTCTAAATGCTGCAACTCCGCATTATTCTCTGCAGTTTGGGAAACAAGTAGCGAAGATTCAGCACTCTTTTTGAGTTACTGCCACCATTTCAAGCTTCACTCTTTAGCTTGGGGGTGCTTGTCAACTACACCATTGCATGGAATTAATGTGACATATTTAAAAACAAAACAAAACAAAGCTCTCCCTCAACCCAGAACCCTCTCCAACTATTGGCATATCTCTCTGCTCTTTCACAGCCAAATCTCTTGTAAGTCTTGTTTGAGCTCTGCTTTCTCATCTCCCATTTACTCTTAGATGCTTTCTAATTTTGCTTTTGTACTCACCCCTCTACTTAAACTGCTTCCTTGCCAAGGTCCTTATGGCTAAATCCACTGAGCTCTTTTTATTCTGTATTCTATTTCACTTCCTGTCAACAGTTGGCATTATTGGCTGCTTCCCGCTTGAAGAAAACAATCCTCTCTTTTGTCTTTCATTCCCCTTTCTTTTTCTTGTGCTTTCTTCTTCCATTTTAGTGTTCTTTCCCCATCTTTTTTGGAGACCTGTCTTACTCTGACCATTCCTCAAAATTTGGATTTTCTTAGGTTTCTTTCCACTGTTATCCAGCTTATCTTCTCACTCTAAACTCTCTAACTGTACAATTTCATCCCCAAACTTTAGTCATTATCTAAAATCTCCCAAATCTATGTTCCTCTTAGATAGTTCTTCTGAGCTTCAAATCTTTCCTAACCAGCTGCCTATTGGACATACCCACTCCAATTTCCCATGGAAACTTTAAACTTGTGTTTGGTAGTGAAACTCTTTTATATCACAGACTTGTTATTTTTCTTACATGTCCTTGATCAGTGAAAGACACCATCTCCACCTGGTTGTTCAAGCCAAAAATCTGACTCCCTTTCTCGTAGACCTACATCGAATCAAACCCCACATCTTACTAATTCTGCCTTTAAACTGTTCCTCAGATCTCTGTCTTTCTATTGCTAATGTCCTTATGCTAGCCCTGGCTATTCTGGACCCTTTCTTGGCTTACTGCAGCAAATTCTCAACTCATTTTCATGACTCTTATATTGCCTTCCCTTTAAAATATGCCTCATATTGCAGCCAGAGTGGCCTTCTGGGGTCTCCAGGGCCAGCCAGCTTCTGCAGTTCCCTCTTAGAGATATCTATTTCCAACCACATGGTGGTGGGCCACAGTGGCTCTGTGTTTATTATAAAGCACTTTCTTAATGATAACAAAAGATTCAAACAGGATGGAAACCTGGCCCAATCAGATTCTCTTTTTTGATAACTTGCAATTAACGCTAAGAACTGTTAGTTTATCTTTATTAAATATTTTAATTGGAAAAACTTGCATATGTGGTAGTTGTGAGGTAGCTTCTGCCATGTGCATGAGGAAGCAAAGAATACAGCTTAAGGAAGGAGAAAGAAGCATATATATTACACACACACACACACACACACACACACACAAAGTAGCAGAGATAAGAAACCACTGCCCCAGACAGACAGAGAGAGGCTGAGAATGGAGACTTGACTTCTGATGGTTTTAGAGTTCCTATCCTCAATCCCTCGGAAGGCACAGCCAGTCTTTCAGTTTGCATGATTTATCTGTGAGTCTATAACTTCATATAATGGATCAGAACTCCTCAGCTGGGGTGCTGCGGACATGTGCTACAATATTGACCCCTACAGCATGTAGGGCAGCTAGAGTCCCCAGGCTGATTGCCTCTTGCTGCAAGCAGCCTCATCTGTTTTCCCCCAGGGTGCTGTATAAATATTATTATTTTCCATCTGTGCTACAATATGAAAAAGGTTGAAGAACATTATAATATACAGTTAATAAATTTCTCCTTTTTGCTTAACTCAGCTCAGGTGGGATTCTGTTATTTGCCATCAAGAGCTTTGACCAAGACATCTTTCCAAATGTAACTCTGAGTTGATTTTTCTCCTATGTAAAACCATACAGTGTTTTCCTAATGTCGTGGGGGTTTAGTCCAGATTTCTTGATGTAACATATAAAGACCTGCATAGGCAAGCCCTTTTATTCTCCATTCTCTTCTCTCTGCACTCCAACTGTATCTCAATGAACTTCCAGAAGGTACTATTTTCAGTGAAATAATATCCCAGACTTCCTATAATTGTGGGTCTTTGCACATGCGTTGCAATACTTTCCCCACTATTAGGCCATGTGTTGCAACACTTTCTCCACTATTCTCTCTTTCTTTTTGTTTAGTTAACACCTACTGACATTTGATTGCCAATTTTCTATTGAAATTTTCTGAATGGTAATTGCACTGAATAGCAATTTCCCACTTACCTAATGCCTGTATTGAAGGTAGAGTCAGTGTCTACCTTATTTCTTGTTGTGCTCTACAAATTTAGCACATGGGAGATGAGCAATAAATACTTGTCATGGGAACAACACTATCAACAACCATTGTATTAGTCCTTATTCAATTGTTTCTTTCATTACTTTTCGAAGCCATCTAAACCTTCTCCATCTTCTTCAAGCCATCTTCTCACATCCACCACTCATATAATTTTCTATGCATCCTTCTTCCACTCTGTGTTTTTCATACACAATCACCTGATTTATGGCCACAGGTTCCTTCAGTCTCTGAGAATGGGGTGCTCCACTTACTGTTTAGAGCCGGTTGCTTTCCCACCTCCCTCAATCCATTCCATTCTCTCCTTTTTCAAGACAGCCATCTTTTTTCTATCTCTATCCTTAAAATCCTTATTGACTCCTTCTCTTAAGCTTACAGACATATCCAATTTTTTCATTATAAAAATGTAATGAGTTATTTTATCCAGGAATACTGAACTTCTTAGAACTTTTGAAAATTTCCCAATGTATTCATATTCTTTCATCGTGCAGTTCCTTCTGCATGGAATTAGCCATTCTTCCTATCTATCAAAGTAAAATCTTAACCATCAAGACCCATGCTCAGCACTATTGTATCCGTGACAGGTTTCTTGATATCTTAGCTGAATATAATTCCTTTGTTATACATTTCTCGAGTTATTTACTAAAGTTTACTTCACATTAAAGTTATTTGTGTATTTAGCTCAACACTTAAACCACTATAGCTCCAACTCAACACTCCCAACGCTGTAATGTAAACTTCTTGAAGGTGAAGACCATATCTTCCTAATTTTTGTATTTTTACAGTATCTAACACTAAGTAGAAAAGTAAAACAAAATGTTATAATAATAATATTTAATATTTATCATTTATTATGCTCTAGGCAATTTTCACAAATTATCTTACTCAATTTACATGACAACCATTGAAATTTTTACTATTAATATCCCATTATAGAAACAAGGCAGAGTACAAAGGGCATATATTTGTCATAATGCAGATATGAGTTTGAATCTAGTCTATTGCCAACTAGCAATTCGATCTTGAAAGTTTTTTAACTTCTCTGAGTCTCATCTGTGTTGATGTCCTATATCATAAACTTCTTACACATTTTTAAGGAACTAATAGTGTTTTCCATGTACAAATAACTAAACATTACTTCCCTCTGTATTTTTCTTATTTTGCACACACAGATAATCAATAAATATCTGTTGAAATAAGTTGACTATCTCTATATCTGAGTACTATCACAAATATGGTTACTGAATGTATTGTTCCCGTGTGGCTTCTAAATTGCTAATTTAGTCTTGAATCGTAGTCGTGCTGTGTGCTACTCCTGGAAGTGCAGGGAACTTGCCCAGGAGACTCAGAATCATGGAAAGAACGGAGTAGATGATACAACACTCTGCCTCATCATTTCTTTAAACAATCAAAAATTGCACAATGACAGAAGCTAAAAGTGGAAAACAAAAACATCAGTTCCTTATTTATAATTTGATAATGTTTCAGTTACTATGGCTGTGTAATAAACTATGCAAAATGTGTTTGAGGAAAACAACCATTTATTATGCTCATGGATGATGTGAGTTAGGAATTTAGACAAGACACAAAGGAGACAGTTTATCTCTATTCACAATGCCTGGGGCCTCGGTTAAAAGACTAAAGGTTGGGGACTGGAGTCATTTTAAGGCTTTCTCATACCTGGCAGTGTGCCTAGCTATCATATGGGGAACTCAGCTTCTTTCTATGTGGAACTCTGTATATGGTTTCTCTGCAAGGGCTAGTAAGGGACAGTGTATTGCATGGTGGCTGGCTGGGTCCCAAGAGTGGCTAAAGAAAAAGGGCGGGGGGGAGAGAGGGAAATAGAAAATACATAGACCTCACCTCTTGATGAAAGAGTTGATGTCATATTGTAAAAAGAATATGAACGATACACACGCACCTACGCAAACACATATAGGTGCTACTGTCTCTGGAAAATACATTCTGCCACAGAAGAGACATACATACCTGGCATTTCTGTAGCCCATTACTCAAAGTATTAAATGTGTGCTTTAAGTTGTCATTTTCAAGGCATAAAATCAAAATCAACGTGGTACCTTCAACCAATTTCTATCTTAAGGCTGACATTTTTAATAACATAACTAATAGTTGTTCCAAGTACTATAGAAATAGCAAGGTTTCATTTTTGGTGGTAGGCAAAATGAGAGAGAAGGGGAAAAGGGTCTTGTGCTTTTTGAATTGTTATGAATTAGGCACTTTGGAAGTTATATTGCCTCTTTTCCCAAGGATGTCTCTATCCCAATATTTACTTTCCCAAGAATTTATTTCCTTCTCCAGAATATTTTTGATTATTAAATGAAATAAAAGATCTGAACTGTTTTGCTTTTGGCTCTGCATTTGACATCACTCTTCTTAGCTCAAATATTGCTTTTTGGCTTTAAATTAAAATGTCAAAGATCTCATCCTTAATCTTTCTATACTGTCTGTCAGAAGGCCAGAGTAAAAGAAACTAGAATTAGGGTCGCAAAGTCAGATTCTGACCCAGATTAAAAAAAAAAAAAAAACAGACAAATTAATACTCCAGGAACAAGCTCTGAGCCCACTTTTTTCATCACACCTTCCTATAAATTTTCCTTCCTCATTCAATGCCTGAAATATCTTTAAGAGTCTTTCACTTCAAAATTGGAGTTATCTTGCTAAATATTAAAACACCTGAGTTAAGTTGCCTTACATATACAAAAGAATTTAAGTAATACTTATAGTACTATTTGTTCAAAGCAGATTTTGATTGAAGGAGGGGTTGGAGGAGTCACACATACTGGGATGGAAGGGAACATGCAGACTGAGTAAGATGGGTCACATGATGTCAAGGTCCATCTAATTCTCACCCTTACCCAGGCCATTGTGCACCTGGTCCTAGTTTAGACATAGAGAATTATAAAGTTAAAAATGAATGTAAGAACTAGAAAGCAATGAGGATGGGTGGAAGAAACATTACAGGATTACATAATTTCAAGCAGAGGAATTGAGCTATAGAATGGAAGAAACATGGCAGCAGATCAACTCACCTTGCTTGTAGAATTTAAAAGTTTAAGTAAAGCTCTTGGCAGGAGAAGTAGAAGTGCATAGAAACCAAACCCTTTAATGATAAGCATTCACAGTTTTGGGAGTTGGTCTGTGTGGAAAGGATCCAGAGTTTCAAGCATTTTTCAGGTGCAGCCTCAGACAGATATGAGGATATTGGTGATGAGGGTTACCTATGAATACCAAAGAATGATGATGACATCATTACATTTCTGAAATTCTCAAGTCTCTATGATCTAAGAAAATGAGGAGATTCTGGATGATTTATGTTATATTTTGTCATGAAATTTATTGCATAACTCTCAGGACATTTATCTTCTTGCTTAGCCAAAATCTTATACTCTCTCTATAGTCTCGAAACTGAACACCCACATATGTCTTGGTAATAGGATACAAGAATAACTCCCAAGCTTCCATTTTAGACAAAAGAGAAGATGGTCAGGAAAATATAGTATGTAGAGATAATAAAGATGCACAAACTAATATAGAGGAAGAGAACAAAGAGATGATGTATGTAAAAATTCTTTTTTTAGCTATAAAATATTAAACAAATACAGGGGTTGTTGTAGTATATGTAATATGATTATTTAGAGTGCAGGTTGGCTACAAGGACAGTGTTGTGTAGAAGAACGTTCTGAATTATTCACAATGAGTCTTTTTTGGAACAAGTTTTTAACTGACTCCTAAAGCTTTTCTGCAAAGGAAATGCATACATTTTAGAAAGAATGAACAGGTGTTAAAGGATTTATTTTCCATTTGACTGCCTGTGTCAGTTTTCTGATTCATTATTTTCCCACAGTTCTTTTAATATAGACCTTAATGGGTTCTGCTCTTAATCAGCTTTTCACAGAGCAAGAGAGGCAGGATTACAGGGTACACGTATCACAGAAAAGAGTCTCTTTGTCTCAAAGTAATAGGTGGGTAGATATTAGACAATTATGAATTTAAAAACATAATAATCATTAAATGTAGCACATCAATGCAATCATGTAGTGAGAGACGCCTGATTTGGGCAATCAATCAGTCAGGAGAGACCCTCCCAAGGAACAACGAGACCACGGCTCCGGATGCAATTAGCAAGAGGTTTTATTGAACATACGGGTACCCGGGCGGCTCAGTCTCTCGGTAGACTGGCGCGCCGAGTAGAGTTTTTGAGCTTGTTTTATAGCAAAAAGCGCGGGTACAGAAGCGAGAAGCAAGGTAATTGGTCGGTTTAAACAAGGCCAGGGAAAAAGCGCGGGTCATGTGGGAGTTCTTGAAACAGCTGAAGGGCGCCCTGGAAACTGCTGTTGATTTTTTTTTTTTTTTTTTTACTAGGGTATTTTTCTGTGCCTTGCGGAATGGCGTTACTGCGGCTAGCTTGGAAAACACTTCTTTCATTCCCCCATTTCTCTTGTGGGAAGCTCTAATCTTAGAGCGAATTTAGAGGTTGTCTTCGTTGTCTAGGGTCTGATATTTTTGTCTAAGGACCAGAATTTTTACTGCACTTACCCTGTCATTGATGAACTGGACTAACCTATTGATGATGCAGGGCCCGAGGGTGAACAACAGAAGGAGGAGCAATAGGGGCCCGGCGATGGTTGATAGGAGGGTAGTGAACCAAGGGGAGTTATTGAACCACCCTTCATACCAGTTTTGGTTTTTCTGGCGCTCCAACTGTCTTTTATCTAGTCTCTCTTTGAGTTTTCTCATGGAGTCTCGCACCACACCTGAGTGGTCTACATAAAAACAGCACTCTTCTCTTAGGGCCGCGCAGAGGCCTCCTTCTCTTAGGAACAGTAGGTCAAGGCCTCTTCTATTCTGGAGTACTACCTCCGATAGGGAAGTCAGCGAGTCCTCCAGCTTGCTGATTGAGTCCTGGAGGACCCGGAGGTCAGTATCCATGGCGGTCTGGAGGCTGGCTAGGCCTTGTTGGAGGTCTATGGGCCCTTTAACTAGGGCGGATGCGCCAGTACCTATACCTGCTGCGACCCCCAACCCCAGAAGAACAGCTAGGGTAAGTGAGACAGGCTCTCTTTTAACCCTGGGGTGAGGATCGTCATAGGCCTGCAACAAAGTTTCTTCAGAATGGTAATAGATGCGAGGGACCAGCTGGATCAGGATACAGAAATCTTTAGACTGATTAAAAACTGAGGTGGAGAGGCAGGGGGTGAGGCCGGTGCTACAGGCCCACCAGCTATGGTTGGTGGGGAGCAGGTACTGATGTTCCGTGGAGGAGTTGATGGGTAGGGTCTGGTTGCAAAGATGCTGATGGGTAGAGGGCACCTTTCCTATGCACGACCCGTGTCCTGAGACCTCAGTGAGGGTAAGCTTTCCTTGGCTCTCCCAGCGGCACTGGGTATAGTTGGAGGTATAAGTGAAGGCCCCTCCTAAGGGGGCAACTCCTTCATAATAAGGGGGACCCAAGGCCAAACAGAGCCAGCAAGACTTCGTGGCGTCTGGGTCGGTAGCATTTAAGGCTAGGAAGGCCCCCCTCACAAGGCCAAAGAGTCTGTCGCCCGTGGTGGGAGACAGGGTGTTCAGGACAACACTTTCCTCCAGTACCGTGGGGACTTGGCTAGGAGCCGCCGAGGGTTGAGAGATGGGCGGCGCTTCCCTCGTTGGGGAAGGGGGGTTTTTGTTAGGGGGTCCTTGTTTCGCAAGGACGGAGTTGGGGCCCACTGTCTCAGCTGGCTTGCTGGTGATCTCTAACCGAATGGTCAACTGTACGCCTGGATATCCAGACACATAGAATCCCAATCCCCAGGTTTTTCCTATTATCCACTCTTTGGATTGCCGTCCTTGTTCTGTGAAATTTATTTTAAGGGGGTTACACCAGCCGGTTTTTTCACAGGTTGCCAGTAGGGCACCCCATGATCGCTCTGTGTTATTCCATTTTACAGTTATGAGGTCCCAGGAGGACGTAGGTTGCCAATAAACAGTCCCCGTGGTTTCACAACCCCATTCTTTACAATACAGGGATTCTAGCCCTCCACACCTTCTAGCTTCTGAAAGGGACCGGCCATCCCGGGGACACACGTAGAAGGTGGAACTTGCCATTCTGGTCCTAGCCTTAGGGTAGCTGCATCCTATGGCTCCCCAGGTGATCTGTCTATAAGCGTTCTCATAGTTTGAGTCAGGGGGTCTGACTCTCCTAGAGGTTGATACATCGGTTTCTGGGATATCCCAGGACTCAAGACCGGCCGCCAGGGCACATACATCAGGTGTAAGAATGGGCCACCAAGTCCAAGGGGGCTGGACTTTCTCTGTCTTCCAGACAACGTTCCCAGTTTGGGACAGTACCTGCCAGGTGAGGGTCACAGGCTGGTGAGGGTTTTCACTCCAACTCGTTCTGCCGCCGCCGAAAACGCAGCTTAAGAGGATGATCAGTCTTTTCCAGCTCCCAAGACTCATCTGGTGCCGAGGGTGGTGCAGGCTTGAGGTGAGAAGCATGGACCCAGGCAGCGATACCGTCGACTTTTACTGCGGTCGGGGTGGTCAGCAACACCAGGTACGGGCCTTTCCACCGAGGCTCAAGGCTGCTGGGTCGGTGGCGTCTGACAAGCACTCGGTCTCCGGCCTGGAACGGGTGGGGGATTGTCACGGTACCGGGCTTGTACACCTCCTTGATCTGGTCCCAGATCTGGGTCCTCACAACTTCTAAAGCCTGCGGCTGTGTTGTAGTCCCACTGAGGTCGATTGAGGGGGAAGGCCTCATTAATGAGGTTGTCGAGTTGAGTAGGGGCCCCGTTGTCCCCCAGGACATTCTTGCGGGCCTCAAGGAGAATCCTTTCTCGTTCCTCCGTGGTGAAGAGAATCTGTAGGAGCTGTTGGCAATCGTCCCAGGTGGGCTGATGAGAAAACATAAGAGACTCAAGGAGCCCCGTGAGTCCTGCTGGATTTTCAGAAAAAGAAGGATGATTAGATTTCCAATTATAAAGATCTGCTGAAGAGAAAGGCCAATATTGCAGAGGGACTAGGCCATTGGGCTCGGCTGGGGGTCCTATGGCTCGGAGGGGTAAAATCACAGTGGAGTCAGGACCCGAGTCGTCTGCCGGACTGCGGGCACGGCGACTCCTGGTCCCCGCGGCTGGTCCCTCAGGATCGGAAATATCGGGCGCCTGGACCGGCGCCGGTCCGACCGCCTGAGGGGCCAGAGGAGGTGGCAGGGCTGCCGGATAGGGCGGGGGCTCAGAGAGAAGGAGCGAGTCGTCTGTTGCCGGGTAGATGGGGGGTCGGGGAGGAGCGGATGGCCTCTCTGGACTGGAGACGACAGCGACCTTGACAGAGGGCGGCATCCATGATGGGGGACTCTGGGCGAGGTCTTGCCACACCACGATATATGGAACTTGGTCCGGGTGTCCCCCGATTTCCTGAAAGACAATCCTTTTAACTGCGGAAATGACAGAGACATTAAAAGTTCCTTCCGGCGGCCATCCGACACCGAACGTGGGCCACTCGGAGGAACAAAAGGTCCGCCATTTTCCCTTTCTGATTTCCACGGACAGATTGTGAGCCCTTGCTCTTACGTCCCTCCAGTGATCTAGAGTGAGGGAGAGAGGGGTAGAGTTATTTTGTCCCATTTCGAAGAGAGGGACCACGACACAGAGGCCTATCAGGAACAAAACAAAAAGAAACCAGAAACGGCGGCGAGATCGAGTAGCGTAGAGACAAAAGAAGGAGTCAGATGGCAGAGCGCGCCTCTCTAGACGCGGCAGTGGGATCAGAGCATAATGATCCTCTCCTGAGGGGTCCACCAGGCGTCCCTGGTCCTCCCCTGATCCTGGGACGTCTCCCAGGATTACCGGGCGGTGAGCCCCCGAACACGTCTGTTCGCTACTCACACGTCGCTCCCAGAGCGATCAGCCCGGAACAAACTGAAACCAAAATGCGCGCACTCAGAGGGACAGTCAGAGTTACGGAGTCAGACACAGAAACGAGACACGGAGCGATCGCTGGCCAGCTTACCTCCCGTTGGTGGGTCGGTGGTCCTTGGGTGGGGGTCTGATCCCGGACGAGCCCCCAAATGAGAGACCCCTGATTTGGGCAATCAATCAGTCAGGAGAGACCCTCCCAAGGAACAACGAGACCACGGCTCCGGATGCAATTAGCAAGAGGTTTTATTGAACATACGGGTACCCGGGCGGCTCAGTCTCTCGGTAGACTGGCGCGCCGAGTAGAGTTTTTGAGCTTGTTTTATAGCAAAAAGCGCGGGTACAGAAGCGAGAAGCAAGGTAATTGGTCGGTTTAAACAAGGCCAGGGAAAAAGCGCGGGTCATGTGGGAGTTCTTGAAACAGCTGAAGGGCGCCCTGGAAACTGCTGTTGATTTTTTTTTTTTTTTTTTTACTAGGGTATTTTTCTGTGCCTTGCGGAATGGCGTTACTGCGGCTAGCTTGGAAAACACTTCTTTCAGTAGCAAAACTAATTATTGTCCAGGTATTTCATATTTTTATCAAATAATTGAGGATTCAAATGATTACCTGTCTTGAGTATAGTTGTTTAGTAACCAAACTATATTAAAAAATGATTCTTAAAACAAATCTATAAAACATCAGCTTAGCTGTTGTGATGTGTTTTGGTTCTGTCCACCCTGACCCAGGCTTGCTCCACTTCTAACAACAGGAAAAGATGGTAAAGGAAAGGGAGCCCAGGACTTAGAAGCAGATCTCCCTGGATTTAGACCTTTGACCCCCAGTTCTGTGATGTTGTAGCTGTGAGAATTGCAGCAGGCTGCAGAACTTTCCTGAGCCTCATTTTCCTCATCTAGAAGTAAGAAAACCTACTCTTTTTTACATTATGGGGTTTCAGAGAGGACCAAATGGGTCAAGTATGAGAATGAGAATATGTTTTGTAATCAGAACCCTATGCTCTGACTCTTTGAATACATTAGGAGCATAACCCTGACATGCAGACTCCAAGTGATCTTGTTTGACTTACCCAACTATCTCTCATTGTTCAATCAACTTCTAATTTTTCTCTTCCTCTATAGGTTGCACTGAATTGAAGAAGAAACATAAATCACTCTTATTCAACAAATTTATATTGAGTGAAATTTATGTCCAGGGAAAGTAGGGCTCACATGACTACTTGTAACAAAAATATGAAGATTGCTATAAATATATGATAGATTTGATATCTATGATATGAGATGTATATGAAAAGATATATGATCTTATGTTTAGTTCTGTACCTCATTGTCTTTATGCCTGCTATCTAGCTGTTAATAGGCTCCCCTGATTTCATTTAGGTCTTTGAGACAAGTACAATGTGTCATAGCCAACCCTTGTCTACCGTATTTAATCATATAAAATTCATGTTCTTATTTTCAAATGAGTAAAGTGCTGAGAAAATAGTGTTGACCACGTTGCATATAGCAGAAGTATGGATGCTAAGAGCCAGCGTAATTTAAGCAAGTGAGTATGTTTATACAGTAGCAAAACTAATGCTTCCTGACAGTTGCTCTGGCCTTTATTTTAACCTCTATTTTCCCAGTTATAAATAGAGTAACTATTTGTAAATTCCAGGGAAGCTTAGAATATCTAAGCTTAGACTATCTAAGCTTCCCCGGAGGGACGCTAAAGATCTATTATGAGTATAAATCCTTGGAAGTGGAAAAACTCAAGTTCAGTCTTAATAAATTTTGGCTCTCTTTTGCTGTTGTCCATATACAGTATCATACATGTGAAAATCTTTGCATCTTCACCTAAAACTATATCGAAGTGTCAATATTTTAAAATAGCATAGAATATTTTAGCCTTCAAACATATATAAAAATGAAATACAAGTATATCACTACATTAGAGTTTTGTCAATGTGACTTATTGAAAAACAGCAGTAAAGACACTAAATAGCCCAGAGAAGGACACCTGGGCCTTGTCTCCTCCCTTTCCCCTAGTGATCCTGTGACTGCAGGCAATACAGCTTCTCTGGTCTTTAGTTGACTCTGATAATACAGGAGACTATATGAATGTAGGAACTGAATCAGATGATTTTTACCAACCCTAAGATCTATGATTATAATATTGTAATAATGATTTTAACCAATGGCTCAGGGGCTATTGGAGTAAACATCAACATCTTACGAACGCTTAATATCCTTCCAGCAGAGACAACTAAAATATCATCCTGAGGTTATATTCTGTGTGAGGTCAATTCATTTAACAAGAATTTATTAACTCTCTTCAATGTGCTACGTGTTCTCTGAGAGTGGGAGGGGTAGGGGTGGGGATATAAAGATGAATAAGTCATGGTGCCTGCTCCAGGGGATATTTACAATTTAGAGGGCAAATAGACACACTAACAAATAATTACAGAAGAGTGTGATAAGTATGGTAATCATCTTCTGCACAGAGAACTGTGGGAGTTGAGTGGGAAGTATAAGGCTCTGGGAAAAGTTTCCTAGAGCAGCATAATACATTTTTAGGCAATTGATACTGCAATGTGTTCTGATGGCTGTACCATTAGCTGGGATACCTAGATTCCTTTTTCACCAACTTTATTTTCTACCAATCCTGCCTTTCTTGAGATATAACCTGGAGCAAATTACTTTAATCTTTTCATCCCCAAAATGACAGAGCTTACACTAGACAGTTTCGAATTCTACTAAAGCTCTAAAGCCCGATGACTCTCTGGCAGACATGCCAATTGTCTATCTGACATTCACTCTCCCCCTCTTTCCTAACAAAATGGAATCTCAATATTATCTGGGGTTACAACATGCTCAGATGAAAACTTGATTTTGCAGTTGCCTTTTTTTTCCTTTAGGGTGGCCATGTGACACATGCTGGCTGATGAAAACAAAATGGAATGTTTTGCTTTCCTGATATAGGCACTACCTTTCCTATTTTTCACTTCTTCCTGCCCAGCATATAGGAACAGCACAAGGAATGCAAATGACACAGTTAGGATGGAAAAGTAGGAAGCTACAAGAGGCCTGAATCTTTAATGAGTCCTTTAACAGAACTGGCCCTAGAGTACCTACTTCTATACTCATTACTTGAGTAATGTTTGTAATCTGGTGTCTGTTATGAGCAGCTAAATTCAGTCCTAACTGATACATATCCCTAAGCTTTAGTATTGAAAGACAGTATTTTCTGAATTCAGAAGATTGACTAAATTGTAGTTCAACATGACATAGTTCTATATATTTGAGTGTGTGTATGTATGAGCATGTGGGTATATATATGTACCTGTCATATCTGGAAACTATACAATTGTTTTTTTGTTCTTTTTGTATTGAAACATAGTTGATGGTACATATCTGTGGGATACCACATTGACTATCAAAACCTGTGTGCAATATATGATGCTCAAATCAGGATAATTAGTATATTCAACATTACACAATATAATCATATTTTGTGACCCTTTACCAATTTCTCACTAACCTCTCCCACTTTTCCCACTTCTGGTGGTCTCAATTTGGTTCAGTCCTTTTGAAAGTTCAATGAATTATAATGATTGTTGTATCTTCCTTTCTTTTTAAAATTTATTTGGGTTTTTTTTGACTCCCACTTAGTGAGGATATACGATATTTTTCTTTTTGTGCCTGGCTTATTCCACTTAACATAATTTTCTCTAAGTGCATACATGTTGCTGCAAATGGCAGAATTTAATTCTTTTTTAAGGCAGAATAGTATTACATTGATTATATAACCACATTTTCCTTATCCAGATGTCCATTGATGTACATTTAGGTTGGTTCCTACTCTTGGCCATTGTAAACAGAAATGTGATAAATTTGAGAGTGCAGGTATCCCTTCAACATGATGATTTCCATTCCTTTGGGTATATATCCAGCAGTGGGATTAATGGATAGTATGGCAGTCTATCTGTAGTTGTTTGAGAAAACTCCATACTGTTTTCCATAATGGCTACACTAATTTACAGTTCCACCAATAGCGTAGGAGGATTCCCCTTTCTCCGCATCCTTGCCAGCATTTGTTCTATGCTGTCTTTTTGATAATGGCCAGTCTACTTGGCATGAGATCATATCTCAATATTGTTTTGATTTTCATTTCCCTCATGCTTAATTATGATGAGCATTTTTTCATGTGTCTGTTGGCCATTTGTAGATCTTCCTTTGAAAAATGCCTATTTGGCTCTTTGCCTATTTTTTTATTCTAGTTACTTGGTTTTTTTTAATCATTGTTTGTGTTCCTTATATGTTCTGGATATTAATCCCTTGTCAAATGAATAGTTTGCAAATATTTTCTCCCATTCTATAGGTTGTCTTTTAACTCTGTTAATTGTTTCTTTTGCTGTGTAGAAGCTTTTTAGTTTGATATAATCCCATTTATTTATTTATTTTTTCTGTTGCCTGTGCTGTTGGGGTCTTATTTATAGAGTCTTTGCAGAGTCCTACTTCCTGAAATATTTCTCCTATGTTTTCTTTTAGAAGTTTTATAGGTTCAGGTCTTATATTTAAGTCTTTGATCAATTTTGAGTTGATTTTGGTATAGGATGAGAAGTACGGGTCTAGTTTTGTTCTTCTACATATGGATATCCAGTTTTTCCAGCACCATTTAATGAAGAGGGAGTCTTTTCCTTAGTGTATGTTCTTAGTGCCTTTGTCAAAAATCAGTTGGCTGTAAGAATGTACATGGATTTCTGGTTTCCCTATTCTGTTTCATTGGTCCTAGTGCCTATTTTCTGGCTATTACCATGTTGTTTTTTTTACTATAGCTTTATAGTATAATTTGAAGTCAAGTAGTGTAATGCCTCCAGCTTTATTTTGTTTTGCTCAGGATTGCATTTGCTATTCAGGGTCTTTTGTTGTTCCATATGAATGTTAGGATTATTTTTTTCTATTTCCGTGAAGAATGTCATTGGTATTTTGATGGGGATTGCACTGAGTCTGTAGATTGCTTTGGGTAGTATGGACATTTTCACAATGTTAATTCTTCCAATCCAAGAGCATGGAATGTCTTTCTATGTTTTTGTGTTCTCTTTTATTTCTTTCAGCAGTGATTTGTAGTTATTGTAGGGATATTTCACCTTCTTGGTTAAATTGATTCCTAGGTGTTTTTGTTTTGTTTTGTTTTGGTTTTTGGTTACTGTGATAAATGAGATTGCTTTTTCTTGCTTTCTTTTTCTGTTATTTCTTTATTAGAAATAGAAACAGTAGTGATTTTTGTATGTTGGCTTTGTATCCTGCAACTTTTCTGAAATTGTTTCTCAGCTCTAAAATTTTTTTAATACTGTCTTTAGGTTGTTCTATATATAGGATCATGTCATCTGCAAACAGAGACAGTTCGACTTCATCTTTTCCAATCTGGAGGCAATTTATTTCTTTCCCTTACTTGATAGCTCTGGCTAGTACCTCCAGTGCTATGTTAAATAGGAGTGGTGAGAGTGGGCATCCTTGTCTTGTTCCTGTTCTTAAGGAAAAAGCTTTCAGCCTTTCCCCATTCAGAATGATACTGGCCATGGGTTTGTCATATATTGCTTTCACTGTGTTGAAATACTTTCCTCCTATACCTAATTTCCTGAGAGTCTTTATCATGAGGGATGTTGAATTTTGTCAAATGGTTTTTCTGCATCTATTGAGATAATCATATGGTTTGTGTATTTGATTTTGTTGATGGGGTGTATCACATTTATCAACTTGCTTATGTTGAACTACCCTTGCATCCTTGCGATGTATCCCACTTGATTGTGTTGTGTAATTTTTTTGATGTGTTGCTGTATTCTGTTTGCTAATATGTTGTTAAGGATTTTTGTGTCCATGCTCATCAGTAATATCAGCCTGTAGTTTCCTTTTTTTCTTGTATCTTTGCCTGATTTTGGTGTCAGGGTGATGCTTACCTCAAAGAATAAGTCAGGGAGAATGGCCTCTGTTTCAATTTTTTGGAATAGTTTGAAGAGAATTGGTATTAATTCCTTTTTGAAGGTTTGGTAGAATTCAGGAATAAAGCCATCTAGGCCCGGGCTTTTCTTTGTTGGTAGATTTCTGATTACTGCTTCAATCTTGTTGCTTTGTATTGGTTTGTTCAGGTTTTCTATTTCTTCTTGGTTCAGTCTCAGTAGTTTGTATGTGTCCAGAAATTTATCCATTTCCTCCAGGTTTTCAAATTTGTTGGTGTATAATTATCTATAATGGTCTTTAATGATTCTTCATATTTCTGTGATATTAGTTGTAACATCTCCTTTTTGTTTCTCATTTTCGTTATTTTGGTCTTTTTTTTAGTTAGCATAGCTAATGTTTTGTCTATTTTGCTCATTTTTTCAAAAAACCAACTATTTGTTTCATTGATTTTGTATCATTGTGGGTTCTCTATTTCATAGAGTTCTGCTCTAATCTTAATAATTTCTTTTCATCTACTATTTTGGGGATTGGATTGTTCTTGTTTTTCTAGTCCTTTGAAGTGTAGCATTAGATTTATTTGAAATCTTTCTATTCTTTTTGATATATAAGCACTTATTGCAATAAACTTCCATCTTAGAACTCCTTTTGCTGTATTCCACAGGTTTTCAGTATGACATGTCTTTATTTTCATTAGTTTCAAGAAATTTTTTGATTTCCTCTTTAATTTCTTCTTGGACCTGTAGGTTGTTCAGGAGCATGTTGTTTAATCTCCATGTATTTGTTTAGTTTCCAGAGTTTTCCTTGTTATTGATTTCTAGTTTCAATTCATTGTGGTCTAAAAAGATACTTGAAATGACTTAAATTTTTAAAAGTCATTTTTTTGTGGAGACTTGATTTGTGACTTTACATGGCCGATCCTGAGAATATTTCACGTGCTGATGAGAAGAATATATATTCTGTAGTTGTTGGATGAAATGTTTTGTAGATAACTGCCAGGTCCAACTGGTCTAAAATGTAGTTTAAATCCTTTTTTTTTTTTTTTTCCTGTTGATTTGTTGCCTAGATGATCTGTCCAATGCTGAGAAAGGTGTGTTCAGGTCCCCAACTATTATAATTTGGGGGTCTATCTCTTTCTTTAGGTCTATTCGTGTTTGCTTTATATATCTGGATGCTCCAGTGTTGGGTGCATAGATATTTATGATTATTATGTCTTCTTTCTGGATAGATCCCTTTATCACTATATAGTAGATTTCTTTGTCTGTTTTTGTAGGTTTTTGTTTAAAGTCTATTTTATCTGATATAAGAATACCTACTCCTGCTCATTTTTGGTTTCCATTTACATGGTATCTTTTTCCATGGATGCTATACATATTGTAAGTCAATGACTCCCAGATTTATATTTCTACTTAGGACTTCCCTTCTGACCTCTAAGCCAATTGCCATCTTAATCTCTCTCTTTGGATGTCTTGGAGCTCTCTCTCTCACATTAAAATCAAATACAAATCAAATACATTAAAGCACATATGCACATTCCCAAATCCAAATGCTCATCCAATGTTTACTATTTTCATATTGGCATTTCTATCCAATCAGATACTTAGGCCACACAGTCAGAAGTTATCTGTGACACTCTCTGCCAAAATTGTCTTACATTTTTCTCATAGTATACTTATTATTTATCTTTTTTTGCCTTGGTTTTCTCATTTTTAAAATGAACACAATAATAGTATCTATAGTATATAATTGTTTTCAAGATTAAATTAGTTAATAGGTACATTATATAATATTAGAAGTATAACTGGCACATACTAAAGTTTTCAATAAATATTTATTTGAAATAGAAGTAACATAGTAATTACAGCTGTTCTATATTTATGCACTTTGATATTAGATGGGTAAGTGTAGATCTATGTATAATTTTTATTAGATGTATAATTTTATTTTGATTTGTTTCAGTATTCCCCACGGATGTGGAAAGACAATCAGGTCCTGTACACATATTTTTATATATACTTTGGAAGTAAACTGAAAAATGGATCTAAACTTTAACTCATGCAACAAATATTTAAGGAGCACTTTCTATAGTCCTGGTATTCTTCTCAGCATTGAATATATCATAGTGAACTTCAAAAGTCTCTATCCTTTAAAGTTTTATAGAACTTTAAAATTTTATATATGCTCCTTACCAGTAAAGTAAGATGGTTGGATTGGAAGTACATGATATCTAATTCTGTACCATTATAAGAATATCTGAGGCTGTGATTATGTGAAGTTACATGCTGTAATATAAGCAGGCAGACATGAAACTGGAACATGGAAACTTTTGTATGCTAGGATAAGAAGTATGGCCACAGTATGATAAGCAGTAGAGAACTAATTTTTAATTGGCACCACAACAGTTATGCTTTAGGAAGGAAGTTTAATTGTGAAGCATTGTACAGGACAGACTAGATTAAGGTTTTTCACAGATAGAAATATCACTTGCCCAAGGATGGGAAGTGGTGATTTGCAGTGTGCCTGGAAAAGGCGTGACCTCTAGCACTTTTGGAAATTCTGCATAAATGTAGTTTACAGCATAGTACATGACTGAAACAGGAAACCCTTCTAAATCTAGACATGTTTTGTTTTGTTTTGTTTTAAAAAAGGGCTGTGTGGGTATGTGTGTATATCAAAAGAAAGATTTGTGTCATTAAATAACTTTCATACCAGGAGCCCAAATAGAGGGTGACATGGACCCATGAGACTTAAGCATAAGACAACCTTCTTGATATCTTCACCCAGGACCAGGTGTGGAAGCAGGAAGTGCCATCTTTAGTAAGACAGGAATTGTACCTGGAAGCTGACCCACCAAGCATTGGGCTCAGTGTGTGCCTAAGCCACTGTACACTGTCCCCCAGGAAACACCGTGCCTTCCTGGACTTCATTTGTTTGGGCAGACTGCCCAGGTTACAACAGCAGCCCTGTGGAAGCAGCCACAGTAAGATAGGCAGGATCGAGGGCCCTCCTCCAAAGAGAAGGCTTTCCTGGATTCTCTCTCTGAAGTGAGATTAGCCAAGATGGTCTGTTTGGACTAAGAAACTACCTCATGGGGGCTTGGCCTAATCAATTACGAGAGGATCCTGGAGAGATAGAATATGGCCTCAGGAACATTTAATTTGAATAAATTGAAAGTGATTTAATTCTGTACCTTATGCTGATAAGTGGGACATACTGATTAAATTAAAATGGAACTCTAATAGTGATGATATTATAAAAGACTTGGAAACCTAGAATAGGATCAAGCAATAGAAATATCAAGGACATGTTTCTGGGATTTTTGAAGTGAGAATTCTCTCTATGAAGTAAGAACTGCCATGTGCTCTAAGAAATGATTTATTATGTTTTAGGGATATGGGTTGTGTCGATTTTTATCATCATGTCCAATATGGCTTTTCAAATACCATACCATTTATTTAGAATTTTATCACCTCTCTCACCAAGCTGCCTAGCTAAAACCCATACATCTGTGAAAATCTGGCTCAGGTGTCACCTATTTCAGGAGTCTTTTACAGGTTCTACCAGAAAGAATTAAGTCCTTATTTTTCATTACTTTTATAAATAGTGGACTTTTGATTATGATACTTCCCACACTATGTTTTATTTTTTTCTTTACACTGTGAGCTTCTTAGTTATTTTCATGTCAGAATCTGTACTGCCCATCATAGTTCCCACAGAATGTGTTTAATAATGATTTGTATAATAAATGATCACAAATTCAACAAAAATGTACTGATCACTTGTTACATAACAGCTATAAAACAAGCACTGCAGCTACAACAGTGATTAAAAGAGTTATAATGTCTGTCTCCATAGCAATTGTAGTCTATTGGGTTATTAGAAAAATAAAATGGCTGTGGAGTAGCTGAGGTGGAAAAGGCGGCCACTGGGCCTCAGGCAGCCGGGAAACTTGTGGATCTTCCTCTTGCCATCTCTTAAGGGAGGACAGCTGCTGGTGGCCGGTCGTGGGGGCTGACCACCACTTTGCCCTTGACAGGAGAGGCTGCCTCATGTACAGGCAACAGCTTTGAAGTATGGAGCAGAAAAAGAACTGTTTCTTAGCTGCAAAAGCGAGTCTCTAAACAGGGAACACGGTGCCAGGGCTGCTGTGGATGCAGCCAGGATCCCAGAGGCCGGGGCCGCGCTGAAGGCAGCCAGCTGCCCTATTCAGGATTCGAGGTTTCCGGCCGGCATAAAAGAAGATTCCTGGGAGCACCCGAGCCACGCCGCGGGACCGAGCGAGCAGCCCGAGGCGGTGGGAGCTGAGAACGGGGAAGGCGACAAACCAGAGGCAGAGAGGGAGCGTCCGACCTGGCACAGCCCTGTGAGTGACCCCCAACCCGGCTCTGCTGGGGGGGCTGATGCCCGCCCAGCATCTGCCTGCATCACCGGGCCACTCACCGTCCCTGGGGCTGCCTCCATTTTCTCAGGTGGTGGCAGCTCCGGCCCGGCTCAGCCAAGCCTGTCCTCCTCGCCCGGCTCGGCTCCTCACTGAGCCTTTCCACTTGCTTGCCCCAGCGTGGGGCTTCCCGGGGCCTGCGGGCTGGCCTCCCCTCCCACTCCCTCCGCGGTTCTCTGACGGGGCTGGTGGTGTGGGGCGTCCCCTGCCAGCATCGGGAGGACAAGGAAGTATGGGTGGGGCCGACTGTCACTCCACCACACCCTGGGCTCCGGCACCCAGTAAACTTCCTGTTACTGGGAGGCAGATACCATCTCTGCGGCCACCAGTTCGGAAAAATGCCTAACCAATTTCTGGTTAGGAATAGTGTTGTTGGAGAGTTCCCAAGTCTGCTTGAACCTGCCGGAGAGCGGACGGCGGGCAGGCACCGGACTCGGTCCGGGCTGGGGGGATACAAAGGTGAACCGTGTGCGCCGGGCTCCTTTCCCAAGGAGCTCACGCTCTGGTGTGGGAGATAAGACAAGTACACAAATAACTGCAATACCAGGAGGAAGGTGATAAGTCGCGAGAAAGATCTACACAGTGCTACAAATGCACCCAGAGCGACCGGTCGTCTGTGCCTAGCAGAAACCTGGTAGACTTCCTGGGCGAGGCGGTGCCGAGCAGGGTCTTGAAGTCCCAGCTGATAGACGAGGGATGCAGAAGAAACGTCCCAGCCCAGCCCAGTGCGCACAGAGCAGGGAGACATCCAGCTAGGGAGGCAGAGACAGGACAAAAACCACACACCCTGTGGGGTTGGCACTGCATGATCCAACAGCCCAAGCCAGAGTGCACGGAACAGGGAGAAGTTCTGCACAGGAAGTGAAAGCTCAACAGAGATCACACACCCTGTGGTACGTGATCCACCAGCCCAGCAGAGTCCAAGCTGACCAGAAAGGTGTGTCCCTGGAGAGGCCCAAGACCCAAGGCAACCACACACACAAGACACTAGGGGCCAACTGAGCAGTCACGGAGGGAGCCATACCAAATTGGCAACCACAGCAACATCCTAGTTAGTCATTAGTCTCAAACCGGTGGACTGTGAAACCCCCGGCCACAATGAATAAACACCAAAAAAAAGATACCAGAAATACAAAAAATCAAGAAAGTACACCACCAAAAGTTAATAAATCTCAAACTCTAGATCCTATAGAACAAGAAGCCCTTGAAATGACTGACAAGGAATTTTGAGTGATAATTCTAAGGAAACTGAATGAGATACAAGAAAACTCAGCTAGACATCATGATGAAATGAGGAAAAGTATACAGGATCTGAAAGAGGAAATGTACAAGGAAATCAACGTCCTGAAAGAAAATGAAGCAGAACTTGCTGAACTGAAGAAGTTATTCAGCGAAATAAAAAACACAACGGAGAGTTTAACCAGCAGGCTTGTCGAAGTTGAAGAGAGAACCTCTGAACTTGAAGATGGGCTGTTTGAAATAACACAAGCAGACAAAAAGAAAGAAAAAAGCATCAAGGACATGGAAGAAAATCTGAGAGAGATATCAGACAACCTCAAGCGCTCAAATATCCGAATCATGGGTATTCCAGAAGGGGAGGAAAATGGAGATTGCATTGAAAACATATTCAACAAAATAGTGGCAGAAAACTTCCCAGGTATAGGAAAAATCACAGATCTTCAGATCCAGGAAGCTCAACGATCTCCAAATGTATTCAACCCAAAAAGGCCTTCTCCAAGACATGTCATAGTCAAATTGGCAAAACTCAGAGACAAAGAGAGAATCTTAAAAGCTGCAAGAGAGAAGCGTCAAATCACCTATAAGGGAGCCCCAATCAGGTTAACATCAGACTTTTCATCACAAACCCTAAAAGCTAGAAAGGAATGGGATGATATTTTCAAAATACTAAAAGACAAAGATTGCCAGCCAAGAATACTCTACCCTGCAAGGCTATCCTTCCGAAATAAAGGGCAAATAGTATATTTCTCAGACAAACAAAAACTGCGGGAGTTCACTACCACACGACCACCCTTACAAGAAATCCTCAAGGGAGTACTGGGTTTGGTTCCTGAAAAATAACTACCACTGCCATAAAAACCCAAGAAAAATCAAAACCCACTAGTATAATAAAAATGGCATTCATGAAGAGAAAACATGCAAACAAAAAGGCTATCTACAACCTAAGGAACCAACAAACAAAGAAACCAAACAGTAAATCAGAAAGCAAGGAACAAAAGACACCTAAGACAACCAAACAACCAATAAAATGCTAGGAATAAATCAACACCTTTCAATAACAACTCTTAATGTAAAAGGCTTAAATTCCCCAATCAAAAGACACAGACTGGCTGACTGGATCAAAAAGGAGGACCCAACTATATGCTGCCTACAAGAGACCCACCTCACCCATAAAGATTCACATAGACTAAGAGTGAAAGGATGGAAAAAGATTTACCATGCAAACAGAAAAGAAAAACGAGCTGGAGTAGCTATTCTTATATCTGACAAAGTAGACTTTAAACTAAAAACCATAAAAAGAGACAATGAGGGACACTACTTAATGATAAAAGGACTGATGCATCAAGAAGACATAACAATCATAAATATGTATGCACCCAATGTTGGAGCAACAAGATTTATAAAACAAACTCTATTAGACCTAAAGAAGGAAATAGACACTAATACCATAATAGCAGGGGACCTGAACACCACCCCACTGTCAATATTAGACAGATCATCTAGGCAAAGAATCAGTAGAGAAACACAAGATCTAAACAAGACTCTAGACCAATTGGAATTGGCAGATATCTACAGAACATTCCACCCAACAACCTCAGAATATTCATTTTTCTCATCAGCACATGGATCAATCTCCAGGATAGATCACATATTAGGTCACAAATCAAGTCTCAATAAATTCAAAAAAATTGGAATTATCCCATGTATTTTCTCAGACCACAATGGATTAAAACTAGAAATTAATAACAAACAAAACTCTGGAAACTATAAAAACACATCGAAATTAAACAGCATTCTACTTAATGACATATGGGTCCAAGAAGAAATCAAGCAGGAAATCAAAAAATTTATTGAAACTAATGAAAATAAGGATATATCATACCAAAACCTGTAGGATACTGCAAAAGCAGTATTAAGGGGGAAATTTATTGCATTAAATGCGCACCTCAGAAGAATGGAAAGATGGCAAGTGAACAACCTTACACTTCACCTTAAAGATCAAGAAAAACAAGAACAATCCAAACCTAAAGTTAGCAGACGGAAAGAAATCATTAAGATCAGAGCAGAACTGAATAAAATTGAAACCAAAAAAAAAATTCAAAAGATCAATGAATCAAAAAGTTGGTTTTCTGAAAAGATAAATAAAATTGACAAACCATTAGCATGGCTAACAAAAAAAAGAAGAGAGAAGACTCAAATAACAAAAATTAGAAATGAAAAAGGCAATATTACAACTGATTCATCTGAAATACAAGGAATCATTCGAGACTATTATAAACAACTATACGCCAACAAATTTGAAAATCTGGAGGAAATGGATAAATTTCTGGACACACACAAGCTCCCAAAACTGAACCATGAAGAGGCAGAAAATTTGAACAGACCAATAACAATAAAGGAGATTGAAGCTGTTATCAGAAGGCTCCCAACAAAGAAAAGCCCAGGACCAGATGGATTCACAGCAGAATTTTACCAAACATTCAAACAGGAATTGACACCGATTCTTTACAAACTATTCCAAAAGATTGAAACGGACGCAAATCTCCCGAACTCATTCTATGAAGCAAACATCATCCTGATACCAAAACCAGGTAAAGATATAACAAAAAGAAAACTACAGGCTGATATCCTTGATGAATATAGATGCAAAAATTCTCACTAAAATACTAGCAAACAGAATACAGCAACACATACGTAAAATTATTCATCACGATCAAGTGGGATTCATCCCAGGGATGCAAGGTTGGTTCAACATATGCAAATCAATAAATGTGATACACCATATTAATAAACTCAGACACAAGGACCATATGATCATCTCTATAGATGCTGAAAAAGCATTTGATAAAGTTCAGCACTCATTCATGACAAAGACCCTCTATAAGTGAGGTATAGAGGGAAAGTATCTCAACATAATTAAAGCCGTATATGACAAACCCACTGCCAATATCATCCTGAATGGGGAAAAGCTGAAAACTTTTCCTTTAAGAACAGGAACTAGACAAGGATGCCCACTCTCACCACTCCTATTCAACATAGTGGTGGAAGTACTAGCCAGAGCAATCAGAGAAGAGAGGAAATAAGGGCCATCCAGATTGGAATAGATGAAGTCAAACTGTCCCTGTTCGCAGATGACATGATCCTATATATCGAACAGCCTAAAACTTCTACAAAAATACTCTTGGAATTGATAAATGATTTAAGCACAGAAGCAGGATACAAAATCAACACACAAAAATCAGTAGCATTTCTTTTCTCCAATAGTGAACATGCAGAACGAGAAATCAAGAAAGCCTGCCCATTTACAATAGGCACCAAAAAAAAAAATACTTAGGAATTGAGTTAACCAAGGATGTGAAAAATCTCTATAATGAGAACTACAAACCACTGCTGAGAGAAATTAGAGAGGATACAAGAAGATGGAAAGATATCCCATGCTCTTGGATTGGAAGAATCAACATAGTGAAAATGTCCATACTACCCAAAGTGATATACAAATTCAATGCAATCCCCATCAAAATTCCAAAGACATTTTTCTCAGAAATGGAAAAAACTATCCAGACATTTATATGGAATAACAAAAGACCATGCATAGCCAAAGCAATGCTGAGCAAAAAAAATAAAGCTGGAGGCATAACACTACCGGACTTTAAGCTATACTACAAAGCTATAATAACCAAAACAGCATGGTACTGGAATAAAAACAGACACACTGATCAATGGAATAGAATAGAGAATCCAGAAATCAACCCACACACTTACTGCAATCTGATCTTTGACAAAGGCACCAAGCCTATTCACTGGGGAAGGGACTGCCTCTTCAGCAAATGGTGCTGGGATAAGTGGATATCCATATGCAGGAGAATGAAACTAGATCCATACCTCTCACCATATACTAAAATCAACTCAAAATGGATTAAAGATTTAAATATACACCCTGAAACAATAAAACTTCTTAAGGAAAACATAGGAGAGACACTTCAGGAAATAGGACTGGACACAGACTTCATGAATACGACCCCAAAAGCATGGGCAACCAAAGGAAAAATAAACAAATGGGATTATATCAAACTAAAAAGCTTCTGCACAGCAAAAGAAACAATTAACAGAGTTAAAAGACAATCAACAGAGTGGGAGAAAATATTGGCAAAATATACATCTGATAAAGGATTAATATCCAGAATATACAAGGAACTCAAACAACTTTACAAGAAAAAAATAAGCAACCCAATTAAAAAATGGGCAAAAGAGCTAAGTAGGCATTTCTCTAAGGAAGATATACAAATGGCCAACAGACATGAAAAAATCCTCAACATCACTCAGCATCTGGGAAATGCAAATCAAAACCACACTGAGATACCATCTAAACTCAGTTAGGATGGCTAAAATCCAAAAGACTCTGAACGATAAATGCTGGCGAGGTTGCAGAGAAAAAGGAACTCTCATACATTGTTGGTGGGACTGCAAAATGGTGCAGCCTCTATGGAAAACGGTATGGAGGTTCCTCAAACAATTGCAGATAGATCTACCATACGACCCAGCTATCCCACTGTTGGGAATATACCCAGAGGAATGGAAATCATCAAGTCGAAGGTATACCTGTTCCCCAATGTTCATTGCAGCACTCTTTACAACAGCCATGAGTTGGAACCAGCCCAAATGTCCATCATCAGATGAGTGGATATGGAAAATGTGGTACATCTACACAATGGAATACTACTCAGCTATAAAAACGAATGAAATACTGCCATTTGCAACAACATGGATGGACCTTGAGAGAATTATATTAAGTGAAACAAGTCAGGCACAGAAAGAGAAATACCACATGTTCTCACTTATTGGTGGGAGCTAAAAATTAATATATAAATTCACACACACAGACACACAAAAAACCCGGGGGGGGGGGAGAAGTTATAACAACCACAATTACTTGAAGTTGATACGACAAGCAAACAGAGGGGACATCGGTGGGGGGATGGGGGGAAGGAGGAGAGAGGGAGGTTTTGGTGATGGGCAACAATAATCAGCCACAATGCATATCGACAAAATAAAATTAAAAAAAAAAAAGAAAGAAAAAAAAATTGAAAGGACCCTGGCACCTCCAAAAAAAAATAAAATAAAGAAAAATAAAATGACAATTACAGCCTGTTAATATAGGTGAATATATAATCCATATCTAAATCTGTGGAGGCACATGGGACGAATGTGTTTGCTATGCGTAAATATTTGAAATTTTATAATCCCATCTTAAAAGTAATGATATATTTAAGAGAGCACACGTTGGGTCCTGGGCAGGAGCTGAGGGAAGCGCCTCCATCCAGAAGCAGGCAAGAGAGCACACTGAAAACATCACTTCTGTGCAGGTGGGCCACCATAGCTGTGGCTGCCAAAAAAGTGGTTCAATGCCACAGCAGTAGCCATGGCCACTGTGCAGGCTGTCCATCAGACACTTAACTGCATTGACACAAGGAGAGTCATCAGCAGAGACCAGAAAAAGAGGGCATCTCTCTTTCCAAAGCCTACTCCAGAGTAGTAGAATAAGCAGTTGCTCTACCAGATGATCAGACATCAATGTAGCAATACTAGAAATACAAAAACCCAAGAAAATATGACACAACCGAAAGAATACAGTAATTCTCAAATACCAAAGCCTGTAAAGCAGGAAATGCTTGAAATGATTGAAAAGGAATTCCAAGAAACAATCTTAAGGAAACTCACTGAGATATGAGAAGACTCAGTTAGACAACATAATGAAATAAGAAAAAAACCTCTAGGATAAGGAGGAAATGAACAAAGAGATAATATCTTTAAAAAGAATGTAGCAGAACTCATGGAACTGAAAGATTTACTCAATAAAATTAAAAAAAAAAAACACTACTGAGAGCTTAAGCAGCAGGCTACAACAGCAGAAGAAAGAATTTCTGATCTTGAAGATACCCTTTTTGAAATAACCCAGGCAGACAAAAAAGGAAAAAAGAATTTTAAAAATGAAGAAAATCTAAGAGAGCTAGCAGACAACTTTAAGCACACAAACATTTGAATTATAGGTATTCCAGAAGGCGAGGAGAAAGGAAAAGGCATAGAAAACTTATTCAATGAAATAATAACTAAAAACTTCCCAGGTATAGAGAGAGACACGGACCTTCAGATTCAAGAGTCTCAAAGATCACCAGATAGATTTAATCCAAAAAGATCCTCTCCAAGGCACATTATAGTCAAACTGGAAAAGCTCAAAGACAAAGAGAGAATCTTTAAAAAAGCAAGAGAAAAGCATCAAAGTCACCTATAAGGGAGCCCCTGTCAGACTAACAGCAGACTTCTCAAAAGAAATTTTACAGGCCAGAAGAAAATGGGATGATATATCCAAAATACTAAAAGAAAAAATGCCAGCCAAGAATACTACACTCCGCAAAGCTATCCTTCAGAAATGAGGGAAAAATAATGTATTTTCCAGACAAACAAAAACTGTGGGAGTTCACCATCACACAGCAAGCCTACAAGAAATCATCAAGGAAGTCCTGCATCTGGAATCTGAAGAACAGTAATCACTACCACAGATACACTATAAAGAATAAAACTCTCTGGTAAAACAAACATGCAAACAAGCAAGAGAAAGAAACTAAATCTTACCAGTACACACACACACACACAAACAACAACAACAACAACAACAACAACAACAACAACAAAATAAACCCATAATGACAATGTAATAATGTCCCTGCTTTATTTCTAATTTGGTAATTTTGGTCTTCTCTCTTTTTTTCTTTGTCAGTCTAGATAAGGGTTTGCAAATTTTGTTTATCTTTTTAAAGTATCAACTTTTGGGTTTGTTTTTCTCTGTTATTTTTTAATTCCCTATTTCTGTTGTATTCTTTGTTATTTCCTACTCATACTTGCTTTTGGTTTAGTTTGCTCTTCTTTTTCTGTTTTCTCAAGGTAGAAGTTTACATTACTGATTTGAGATTTTTCATACTTCTAATATAGATGTTTACAAGTATAAATTTTCCTCTAAGCACTGTATGAGCCCTGCATCTTAAAATTTTGATATGTTGTGCTTTGACTTTTATCTCAAAGTACTCTCTAATTTCCCTGTGATTTTTCTTTTTACCCATTGTTTATTTTGGAGACTATTGTTTAATTTCCACAGATTTGTGAATTTTCTAAATTTTCTTCTGTTGTTGTAGTCAGAGAACATATCTTCTATTATTTTCTACAATCATAGTCTTTTACATGTATTAAGACCTGTTTTTTGGCCAAAAATAAAAATTTAAAAACAAAAAACAAAAAAACAAAGAGTCTTCCTAGCCAATTTTAAAAGAAAACTTTTTAAAAAACTTAATTAATTAATTATTGGAACACAGTTGCTTGTACATATCTGTGGAGTTCTGCATTGAAAATTAGTACCTGTGTGCAATATGCGATGACCAAATCAGAATAAGTAGTATATTCTTCATTATGCAATGTAATCAATTCTCATAGCCCTTTACCAATTTCTCCCTTTCCACCTTCCCTCTACCCTTTTCCCACCTCTGATAGCTTGAGTTCTGTTTTCTTCTTTTAAAAGTTTAATGTATTATTGTGATTATTTTATCTTTCTTTCTTTTTTTATTTGTTTGTTTGTTTGTTTATTATTAGCTCCCACATATAAACGAGGACATGTGATATTTCTCTTTCTGTGTCTGGTTTATTTCACTTAACATAATTTTCTCTAAGTTCATCCATATTGCTGCGAATGGCAGTATTTCTTCCTATTTTATGGCAGAGTAGTATTCCATTGTATAAATATACCACATTTTCTTTATACAGTCATCTGATGATGGGCATTTACATTGGTTCCATCTCTTGGCTATTGCAAATAGAAGTGCAATAAACATGGGAATACAGGTATCCCTTCAACATGATGATTTCCATTCCTTTGGGTCTATATCCAACAATGGGATTGCTGGGTCACATGACACGTCTATCTGTAGTTGTTTGAGGCAACTGCATACCATCTTCCATAATGGCTGCACCATTTTGTATAGTCCCACCAACAGTTTATGAAGGTTCCCCTTTCTCCACATCCTTGCCAGCATTTGTTATTCTCTGTCTTTTTGATAATAGCTAGTCTAGCTGTCATGGGATAATATCTCAGTGGAGTTTGGATTTGCATTGCCCTGATGCTAAGTGATGATGAGGGCTTTTTTATGTGTCTTTTGGCCATTCATATATCTTCCTTTGAGAAATGCCTATTCAGAAACTTTGCCCATTTTTAAATCAGGTTACTTTTTTTTACTGTTAACGTGTTTGAATTCTTTGTATATTCTGCATATTAATCCATTGTCAGATGCATAGTCTGCAAATATATCTCCCACTCTGTTTTCTTTCCACTCTATTAATTGTTTCCTTTGTTGTATAGAAGCTTTTTAGTTTGATATAATCCCATTTGTTTATTTTTTCTTTTGTTACTTATGCTTTTTGGGTTGTATTCATAAAGTTTTTGACCAGTCCTACTTCCTGAAGTGTTTCCACCATGTTTTCTTTTAGGAGTTTTATGGTTTCAGGGTATATTTAATTCTTTAATCCATTTTGAGTTGATTTTGATATTTAGTGAGCGATATGGGTATAGTTTCATTCTTCTACATATGGATGTCCAGTTAAAATAATTCGTATTTTAAAAGTAACTATGATAAATATATGACAAGTTCTAGTAAAAAAGTTTAATAACATGCATGAGCATATAGGGAATTTTGTCAGAAAATGAAAGTCATACTTTTAAAAAGTCAAAATAAATTGTTAAAAATGAAAAATACAATATCATAGATGAAGGATTCTATTGATGGACTTAATTGGCACACTGGACTCAACAGAGGAAATAATCAGTGAACTAAAAGGCAGGTTAAGAGAAATTTTGTAAATTCAAACCAAAAGAAAAAATATTTTAAAAGAATTGTGTGTGTGTGTGTGTGTGTGTGTGTGTGTGTGTGTGTGTGTGTGTGTGTGTGTGACCGGTAAGGGGATCGTAACCCTTGGCTTGATGTCAACCGCACTGCACTCAGCCAGTGGGTGCACCGGTCATCCCTATATAGGATCCGAACCTGCGGCCTCGGCATTCCCAGCGCCACTGCGCTTCCGAGCACCGCACTCTCCCGAGTGAGCCATGGGGTCGGCCCTAAAAGTATTTTTTAAGAAATAGAGATTACAAAATCTGTGAGGCACCATCAAACTATCTAACATGAATGGAATTAGAGATCCAGGAAGTGTAGAAAGACAATGAGAAGAAGAAATATTTGAAGAAGTAATACAAATCTTAAGCAGTAAAAATACAATGAAACTGGACCTGATAAATTATAGTCACTTTTCTGAAAGTAAAAGTAAACTCTTGAAAGCAGCCAAAGAAGAAAACATATTAGATACAAAAGAACAGTGATAAAAATGATTGACTTCTAGTCAAATCTAGTGGTGAGAAAGGGCAAAGGAATGACATCTTTAAAGCGCTGACAATAGACAACAACAGTAATAGTAATAGCAACTTGAATTAGAATTATATATGCATTAAAAATATACTTTTAAAAAAAAGCAAAATAATTTTGTTTTCAAACAGACAAATGTTGAAGGAATTTAGCAGTACAAGATGCTACAAAAAGAGGTTGTTTTAGGCTGAACATAACAGATACCAAATAGAAATCTAGTTCTGCTTGAAGTAATGAGGAATAGTAGAATGGTAAATAGGTCATAAATATAAAGACATTTATAGCATATGTGGAAGTAAAATATTAAGTAGAGTACAAAGAAGAGTGGTAACTGAAATTACGCTGTTATATACTGCTTATGTCATTTTAAAGTAGTAAACTATTTCTGAGTTGTAAGTTCAAGATGCATATTGTAATCTCTATAGCACTCACTTCAGAAAAAAAAACTCACAAAGAGAAATAACTAAAAAGTCAACAAAACAGCTAAAATGGGTATGTTTTTAAATGTGCAACTTGTCTACAACATAGGAACAGAAAATAGTTGAGACAAATAGTAAATAAAACCAAGATGGTAGATTTAAACTAAAATATATTAACAACTACATTAAATATTAATGTACTAAACACCCCAATTATAATTTAGAGACTATCAATCTGAATGTAAAAATTAGAATCAACTACATGAAGTTTATAAGAAATACATTTTAAACATAAAGTCACAGATAGGTTGAAAATAAAGAATGAAGGTTTCAAGATGGTGGCGGCTGCAGCGGCTGGCGCGGAGTAGCTGAGGTGTAAAAGGCGGCCACTGGGCCTCAGGCAGCCGGGAAACCTGTGGACCTTCCACTCGCCATCTCTTAAGGGAGGACTACAGCTGCTGGCCAGTCGTGGGGGCTCAACGCCACTTTGCCCCCGGCAGGAGAGGCTGCCTCATTTACGGGCAACAGCTTTGAAGTGTGGAGCAGGAAAAGAACTGTTTCTTAGCTGCAAAAGCGAGTCTTGAAACAGGGAACACGGCGCCAGGGCTGCTGTGGATGCAGCCAGGATCCCGGAGGCAGGGGCCATGCTGAAGGCGGCCAGCTGCCCTATACAGGATTCGAGGTTTCAGGCCGGCATTAAAGAAGATTCCTGGGAGCGCCCGAGCCGTGCTGCGACTGAACAGCCTGAGGCGGCAGCGCCGAGAACACAGAAGGCGACAAATCAGAGACAGAGAGCGAACACCTGACCTGGCACAGCACTGTGAGTGATCCCTGGCACAGCTCTGTTCGGGGGGTGGATGCCCACGCGGCTCCCACCTGCACCACCAGGCCACTCACTGCCCCGGTGCTGCCTCCATTTTCCCAGGTGCGGGCAGCTCCGCCCTGCTCGGCCATCACTGAGCCCATTTGCTTGGCCTGGCGCGGGGCTTTCCGGAGCCTGCGGGCCGGCCTCCTCTCCCACTCCCTCCGCGGTTCTCTGGCGGGGCTGGGGCGTGGGGAGTCCCGACCAGTGTTGGGAGGGCAAGGAAGTACGGGCGGGCCGACTGTCACTCCAACACACCCTGGACTCCGGCCCCGGTAAACTTCCTGTTACTGGGAGGCAGATACCATCTCTGCGACCACCAGTTTGGAAAAAAGCCTAACGAATTTCTGGTTGGGAATAGTGTGGTAGGAGAGTTCCCAGGTCCGCTTGAACCTGCCGGAGAGCAGGCTGCAGGCGGGCACTAGACTCGGTTTATACCGGGGGGATACAAAGGTGAACAAGACCCGAGAAAGATCTACACAGTGCTACAAAGGCACCCAGAGAGACCGGTCGTCTGTGCCTAGCAGAAACCTGGTAGACTTCCTGGGCGAGGCGGTGCTGAGCAGGGTCTTGAAGGCCCAGCTGATAGACAAGGGGTGCAGAAGACACACCCCAGCCCAGCACAGTGTGCACAGAGGGGAGAGACGTGCAGCCAGGGAGGCAGAGACTCGACAGAAACCACACACCCGGTGGGGTCGCCACTGCACGATCTAACAGCATGGGCCAGAGCACACGGAACGGGGAGAAGTCCTGTACAGGAAGTGAAAGCTCAACAGAGATCACACACCCTGTGGTACGTGATCCACCAGCCCAGCAGAGTCCAAGCTGACCAGAAAGGTGGATCCCCGGAGAAGCCCAAGACCCGAGGCAACCACACACACAAGACACTAGAGGCCAACTGAGCAGTCACGGCGGGAGCCATACCAAATTGGCAACCACAGCAACATCCTAGTTAGTCATTAGTCTCAAACCGGTGGACTGTGAAACCCCCTGCCACAATGAATAAACACCAAAAAAAAAGACACCAGAAATACAAAAAATCAAGAAAGTACACCACCAAAAGTTAATAAATCTCAAACTCTAGATCCTATAGAACAAGAAGCCCTTGAAATAACTGACAAGGAATTTCGAGTGATAATTCTAAGGAAACTGAATGAGATACAAGAAAACTCAGCTAGACATCATGATGAAATGAGGAAAAGTATACAGGATCTGAAAGAGGAAATATACAAGGAAATCAATGTCCTGAAAAAAAATGTAGCAGAACTTGCTGAACTGAAGAAGTTATTCAGCGAAATAAAAATCACAACGGAGAGTTTAACCAGCAGGCTTGTCGAAGTTGAAGAGAGAACCTCTGAACTTGAAGATGGGCTGTTTGAAATAACACAAGCAGACAAAAAGAAAGAAAAAAGAATCAAGGACATGGAAGAAAATCTGAGAGAGATATCAGACAACCTCAAGCGCTCAAATATCTGAGTCATGGGTATTCCAGAAGGGGAGGAAAATGGAGATTCCATTGAAAACATATTCAACAAAATAGTGGCAGAAAACTTCCCAGGTATAGGAAAAATCACAGATCTTCAGATCCAGGAAGCTCAACGATCTCCAAATGTATTCAACCCAAAAAGGCCTTCTCCAAGACATGTCATAGTCAAATTGGCAAAACTCAGAGACAAAGAGAGAATCTTAAAAGCTGCAAGAGAGAAGCGTCAAATCACCTATAAGGGAGCCCCAATCAGGTTAACATCAGACTTTTCATCACAAACCCTAAAAGCTAGAAAGGAATGGGATGATATTTTCAAAATACTAAAAGGCAAAGATTGCCAGCCAAGAATACTCTACCCTGCAAGGCTATCCTTCCGAAATGAGGGGCAAATAGTATATTTCTCAGACAAACAAAAACTGCGGGAGTTCACTACCACAAGACCACCCTTACAAGAAATCCTCAAGGGAGTACTGGGTTTGGTTCCTGAAAAATAACTACCACTGCCATAAAAACCCAAGAAATCTAAACCCGCTAGTATAATAAAAATGGCATTCATGAAGAGAAAACAAGCTAACAAAAACACTATCTACAACCTAAGGAACCAACAAACAAAGAAACCAAACAGTAAATCAGAAAGCAAGGAACAAAAGACACCTAAGACAACCAAACAACCAATAAAATGCTAGGAATAAATCAACACCTTTCAATAACAACTCTTCATGTTAAAGGCTTAAATTCCCCAATTAAAAGACACAGACTGGCTGACTGAATCAAAAAGGAGGACCCAACTATATGCTGCCTACAAGAGACCCACCTCACCCATAAAGATTCACACAGACTAAGAGTGAAAGGATGGAAAAAGATTTACCATGCAAACAGAAAAGAAAAACGAGCTGGAGTGGCTATTCTTATATCTGACAAAGTAGACTTTAAACTAAAAACCATAAAAAGAGACAATGAGGGACACTACTTAATGATAAAAGGACTGATGCATCAAGAAGACATAACAATCATAAATATGTACGCACCCAATGTTGGAGCAGCCAGATTTATAAAACAAACTCTCTTAGACCTAAAGAAGGAAATAGACACTAATACCATAATAGCAGGGGACCTGAACACTCCACTGTCAATATTAGACAGATCATCTAGGCAAAGAATCAGTAGAGAAACACAAGATCTAAACAAGACTCTAGACCAATTGGAATTGGCAGATATCTACAGAACATTCCACCCAACAACCTCAGAATATTCATTCTTCTCATCAGCACATGGATCATTCTCCAGGATAGATCACATATTAGGTCACAAATCAAGTCTCAATAAATTCAAAAAAATTGGAATTATCCCATGTATCTTCTCAGACCACAATGGATTAAAACTAGAAATTAATAACAAACAAAACTCTGGAAACTATACAAACACATCGAAATTAAACAGCATTCTACTTAATGACATATGGGTCCAAGAAGAAATCAAGCAGGAAATCAAAAAGTTTATTGAAACTAATGAAAACAATGATACATCATACCAAAACCTGTGGGATACTGCAAAAGCAGTATTGAGGGGAAAATTTATTGCATTAAATGCCCACTTCAGAAGAATAGAAAGATGGCAAGTGAACAACCTAACACTTCACCTCAAAGAACTAGAAAAACAAGAACAATCCAAACCTAAAGTTAGCAGACGGAAAGAAATCATTAAGATCAGAGCAGAACTGAATGAAATTGAAAACCAAAAAACAATTCAAAAGATCAACAAATCAAAAAGTTGGTTTTTTGAAAAGATAAATAAAATAGACAAACCATTAGCATGGCTAACAAAAAAAAGAAGAGAGAAGACTCAAATAACAAAAATTAGAAATGAAAAAGGCAATATTACAACTGATTCATCTGAAATACAAGGAATCATTCGAGACTATTATAAACAACTATACGCCAACAAATTTGAAAATCTGGAGGAAATGGATAAATTTCTGGACACACACAAGCTCCCAAAACTGAACCGTGAAGACGTAGAAAATTTGAACAGACCAATAACAATAAAGGAGATTGAAGCTGTTATCAGAAGGCTCCCAACAAAGAAAAGCCCAGGACCAGATGGATTCACAGCAGAATTTTACCAAACATTCAAAGAGGAATTGACACCGATTCTTTACAAACTATTCCAAAAGATTGAAACGGACGCAAATCTCCCAAACTCATTCTATGAAGCAAACATCATCCTGATACCAAAACCAGGTAAAGATATAACCAAAAAAGAAAACTACAGGCCGATATCCTTGATGAATATAGATGCAAAAATCCTCACTAAAATACTAGCAAACAGAATACAGCAACACATACGAAAAATTATTCATCATGATCAAGTGGGATTCATCCCAGGGATGCAAGGTTGGTTCAACATACGCAAATCAATAAATGTGATACACCATATTAATAAACTCAAACACAAGGACCATATGATCATCTCTATAGATGCTGAAAAAGCATTTGATAAAGTTCAGCACTCATTCATGACAAAGACCCTCTATAAGTTAGGTATAGAGGGAAAGTATCTCAACATAATTAAAGCCATATATGCCAAACCCACAGCCAATATCATCCTGAATGGGGAAAAGCTGAAAGCTTTTCCTTTAAGAACAGGAACTAGACAAAGATGCCCACTCTCACCACTCCTATTCTACATAGTGTTGGAAGTACTAGCCAGAGCAATCAGAGAAGAGAAGGAAATAAAGGGCATCCAGATTGGAAAAGATGAAGTCAAACTGTCCCTGTTTGCAGATGACATGATCCTATATATCGAACAGCCTAAGACCTCTACAAAAAAACTGTTGGAATTGATAAATGATTTCAGCACAGTAGCAGGATACAAAATCAACACACAAAAATCAGTAGCATTTCTTTTCTTCAATAGTGAACATGCAGAAGGAGAAATCAAGAAAGCCTGCCCATTTACAATAGCCACCAAAAAAATAAAATACTTAGGAATTGAGTTAACCAAGGATGTGAAAAATCTCTATAATGAGAACTACAAACCACTGCTGAGAGAAATTAGAGTGGATACAAGAAGATGGAAAGATATTCCATGCTCTTGGATTGGAAGAATCAACATAGTGAAAATGGCCATACTACCCAAAGTGATATACAAATTCAACGCAATCCCCATCAAAATTCCAAAGACATTTTTCTCAGAAATGGAAAAAACTATTCAGACATTTATATGGAACAATAAAAGACCACGAATAGCCAAAGCAATGCTCAGCAAAAAAAATAAAGCTGGAGGCATAACACTACCTGACTTTAAGCTATACTACAAAGCTATAATAACCAAAACAGTATGGTACTGGCATAAAAACAGACACACTGACCAATGGAATAGAATAGAGAATCCAGAAATCAACCCACACACTTACTGCCATCTGATCTTTGACAAAGGCACCAAGCCTATTCACTGGGGAAGGGACTGCCTCTTCAGCAAGTGGTGCTGGGATAACTGGATATCCATATGCAGGAGAATGAAACTAGATCCATACCTCTCACCGTATACTAAAATCAACTCAAAATGGATTAAGGATTTAAATATACACCCTGAGACAATAAAACTTCTTAAAGAAAACATAGGAGAAACACTTCAGGAAATAGGACTGGGCACAGACTTCATGAATACGACCCCAAAAGCACGGGCAACCAAAGGAAAAATAAACAAATGGGATTATATCAAACTAAAAAGCTTCTGCACAGCAAAAGAAACAATTAAAAGAGTTAAAAGACAACCAACAGAGTGGGAGAAAATATTTGCAAAATATACATCTGACAAAGGGTTAATATCCAGAATATATAAGGAACTCAAACAACTTTACAAGAAGAAAACAAGCAACCCTATTAAAAAATGGGCAAAAGAGCTAAGTAGGCATTTCTCTAAGGAAGATATACAAATGGCCAACAGACATATGAAAAAATGCTCAACATCACTCAGCATCCGGGAAATGCAAATCAAAACCACATTGAGATACCATCTAACCCCAGTTAGGATGGCTAAAATCCAAAAGACTATGAACGATAAATGCTGGCGAGGCTGCGGAGAAAAAGGAACTCTCATACACTGTTGGTGGGACTGCAAAATGGTGCAGCCTCTATGGAAAATGGTATGGAGGTTCCTTAAACAATTGCAAATAGATCTACCATACGACCCAGCCATCCCAGTGTTGGGAATATACCCAGAGGAATGGAAATCATCAAGTCGAAGGTATACCTGTTCCCCAATGTTCATCGCAGCACTCTTTACAATAGCCAAGAGTTGGAACCAGCCCAAATGCCCATCATCAGATGAGTGGATACGGAAAATGTGGTACATCTACACAATGGAATACTACTCAGCTATAAAAACGAATGAAATACTGCCATTTGCAACAACACGGATGGACCTTGAGAGAATTATATTAAGTGAAACAAGTCAGGCACAGAAAGAGAAATACCACATGCTCTCACTTATTGGAGGGAGCTAAAAATTAATATATAAATTCACACACACACACACACACACACACACATACACAAACCGGGGGGGGGGGAAGAAGATATAACAACCACAATTATTTGAAGTTGATACGACAAGCAAACAGAAAGGACATTGTTGGGGGGGAGGGGGGGAGGGAGAAGGGAGGGAGGTTTTGGTGATGGGGAGCAATAATCAGCTACAATGTATATCGACAAAATAAAATTTAAAAAAAAAATAAGTAAAAAAAAAATAAAGAATGAATAAAAGATATGCCATGCGAACATTAAGCATAAGAAAGCTGGTAGGGTATATCAGTATAAGAGAAAGTAAATATCAAAAATAGTATTACCAGAAATATCAAGGGGTATTTTATAACAGTAAAGGAATGAATTTATTAAGAAAACTAAATGTGTATGTACCTAATAGCAAAGCACTCAATACATAAAAACTTACAGAACTAAACAAATAAAGAAACTAATCCACAATCAGAGCTGGGGACTTTTGTGCCTTTTTCTCAATCTTTTATAAAGCTACATATAAAAAAATTACCAAAATACAGAGTATTTAAATATTATCACCTAATTGATATAGAAAACATTACACACAACAGTAGAATACACATTATTCCAAAATGATCATGGAATATTTACCAAAATATACCATATGCTGGTACATAGAAAAAGTTTCAATAAATTTCAAAAGATCTTAATCATAGGCTATATATTTTCTCTTCACAACAATATTAAATGACATATTGGTGTAGATAATATATGCAGAAAATACCCATATGCTTGGAAATTAAACAACATGCTTTTAAATAACTCAAAGCCCAAAGAGAAATGACAAGAAAAAGTTTTTAAAACCTTTTAAAATAAATGTGATGCAAACATAGCATATCAAAATTTGAGGATGCAACTAAAGTAGTTTTTTGAAGGAAATGTATAGTTTTAAGTTATTATATTAGTTTAAAGAGAAAGAGGAAAAATTAAAACTATACACTTATTTCTTAAGAAGCTAGATTTAAAAAAGAACAAATTAAATCTAAAGAAGTAGGACAAAGAAACAATAATAAGAACAGTAATCTACGTAATAGAAAACAGGCATACATTAGAAAACTTCAACAAAGTCAAAATTTGAAATAATTAGCAAAATTGATAAATCCCTAGTAAGAATGGTGAAGGAAATGAGTAACACATATTACCAACATAAAAAGTCAAAAATCAGATTTTACTACAGATCGTACAAACATTAAAAAGACAATTAGGGTCTATTGTGTAAAACTTTATTCTAATCAATCAGATCACTTAGATAAAATGGACACATTCTTTGAAAAATACAACTTAACAAAGCTTATACAATAAGAAATTTTAAAATCTGGTGTTCTTTAAAGAAGTTAAATACTTAATTTAAAAATTTCTCCAAAGGAAAACCCCAGGTCCCTATAGTTTTATTATAGAATTCTATACATTATACGGAAGAAATAATACCAATTGTATACAAATTTTTCCAGAGAACAAATTAATGCTTTCTAACTTATTTTATTAGGCTAGTATAACTGAATTCCAAAACCATATAAAAAAATTAGAAGGAAAAAAGTATAGACTAATGTCCTCCAGGATTAAAGGCACAAAAAAATAAGATATTAGCAAGGAGAATGCAGCAATATGTAAAAAGATAACGCATTACTAGCAAGTGGGCTTTATTCTAGAAATGACAAAAACTCTTAGCAAACTAGAAATAAAATAAAGTTTTATCAGTCTAATATTAAAAAAAAACCTACATAAGCATTGTACTGAAGAGTGAAATATTGAATATCTTCCACCTGAAATAGGAAAAAGGAAAGAAGGTATCTGCCATTACCACTTTAATTCAAGATCATACTGGATGTGCAGTAAGTCATGAAAGAGCTAAAAGGCATAAAGAAAGTAAAGGAAGAAACAAAAAGTTTTGGCAAGACTATAAGATGACAGAATATAGATATAGAAAATCCTAAGGAACTTACAAAACTAAAAATAAAATGAGCTTAGCAATATCACAGAACACAAAGACAATGTGCAAAAATCAATTACATTTCTATACACTCTCAATGAACTTAAAATAAAAATTTGAAAAATAGCCTTTACAATAACTTCATAAAAATGTAAAATATTTAGGGATGAACTTAACAGAACATGTGTAAGTCCTTTGTGCTGAAAACTATGACATTGCTGAAAGAAATTTATAAAAGCCTAAATAAATGGAAAGATACTCCATGTTTCTGCTTAGAATGCTCAACATTGCTAAAAAGGCAATTCTCTCCAAACTGATCTATAATAAAGTAAATGCAACTTGATCAAAATCTCAGCAGGGCTTTTTGATGGCATTTGGCAAGGTGATTATAATATTTCTGTGAAAATGGAAAGGATCTGAAAATGGCCCCCAAATATTGAAAACTAGGAACAAATTTTGAGATCGTATGCTCCTAACCCAAGATTTAAGATAAAGGTGAATTATTCAAACTGTGTGGCATTGGCAAAGGATAGATAAATAGATGGAACAGAATAGGGAGTGGTGAGATAGGTTGGAAAGGGACATATGGGAACTTTCTGGCGTGATGGAAATGTTTTATGTTTTGCTAGGGGGTTGGGTTGCAGTGGTGTACACATCTGTCAAGACTGATCCAGCTATATAATTAAATCTCTTCTTTTCAAATAAATCTAAAGTGTATTTTTAATGTAAAAGGTAAACTGGTTTTTTAACAACTAACATTGAGTCTTGAAACATCCATTATTTTATATCTTACTGTTCATGTGTATCTTGAGTTAACACGCATCACTCCCCAGCAGAATGGAAATGTGTGCACGGTCAGAGCTACGTCATTTGCAGCCATCCTCTAGCATTGTAAAATGATGTAAGGTGTTCAGTTGGAGATATAGGTATATATTGAAACTAAAGTGCAATTACTGAATCCCATATATATCTGGGTGCTTAGAACATTCCACACCAACTAGTTAACACACACAATTATTGCTCTTCAAGTAAGAAATCTACAACTTCTTGATCATTGCCCAAAAATGATGATTAATTCAGATCTAGACTCCTATATATGACCCAAGATAGAGTCAAAATTTCTTAACATGGTTTATGTTTATAAACACTAGCAGTAATACCATGTGGCCTTATTATTTGAATAAAAATCACAAAAACTTATTTTTAATTATTTTATTGGTGGATATTTTTCTGGAAAGTTCAATTCATTGTAGTACATGAGAGTAAATGATAATAAAACATACCAGCAATCTCTAAAAGGTGTGAAACTTTGTTTAATATAGTCCTCTTAATCATTAGGAAAAAAATCATACCATTTAAGCAATTCTTGTGAAACCTTGCATTCTGAGTTCTTTTCCAAAACATTACTTGGAGAGGAAACTGAAATGATATTTTAGAATATGTCCTTGTCCAACTATATAGTCAAAGCTAAACAGAAGTCTCAACTGAGAATATTAAATTCCCATTTTCCCAAAGATCAAATTATTGTCCTAGTTTCCTATTGGTCATCATGAAGGAAATTTATGCCTAACCTTTACTTATGCCCATTAGTACTTAAAACTATCATGGAGGGGAAAAAAATGCTGTTTTCTTAACACTTGGAGCTCTTCACTATCATTGAAACTGTGGCAGTAGCAGGTGATGAAGTGGGCAGTGATTAGAAGAAGCAATGTAATATTGGTCCAACAACTCTCTCTTTTATGATTTTAGGGATGCATTGAATTGTTCATTTCCAATCATTGACCTTCAAAACTATGTTCATCCATCTATGAAACGACCTTACCCTTATCCTCAGGAAGGCACTCCATCAGGCAAAAACAGTCTCTCAAACATCAGATCCTATTCTTTGCTTTGTATGGATATGATTGCTGGTCATTTTAATGGGCTTTGTCTAAAGAAGCAAGGTGAAAGTTTATGTCTAGGCTTTTTAGAATAGAAAACCTTTCAGATAGTCTGTTCACTATCTGGAATATTTTCTGTTGTAATTTCTCAGAGCAGAGATGTCCAATCTTTTCATGCTGAAGAGAGAGTGAATGTACCCCCACCCAAATACCACAACAGAAAAAACTCAGACCATCTCAAGGCTTGTCAATCTTAATTTCCTCCACCAATTAGTCTTTCTATCTCTAAGGATAAAAAGAAAGTAAATATTGGCTTACTGAAACTGGTGCAAGCTTTCATTTATAGTCAGATGATTAACTTCCTGCATGACTAATGCATGTAAAGTGGAAGACCTAATGTTGTTTTGGCTATGTTAGAACATTTCAGTTTATGCAGGGGAAAGAAGCAGAATAAACTGACATTATATTGCTACTGATTTCCAGGAATATCTCTGTATAATAAGGACAAAGAAATAAATGAAATCTATGGGCAGTTATGTACTCAAAATGATTTTCTTTTTTCTAACAGAAGCACTGCTTTTGTGAGATGACCGCTGGTTTGAATGGTAAGGTTATATAGCTTAGAGTATCATCCTCTCTAATTTGTGTTAATTTAGCCATTGAGGAGAAGGTTAATTGAAGGTAGGGTTGTTATGACATAATATTCCCGTGTGGGGTTTATTTTACAAAAGTAAATTCACTATCATAATAAACTTCCCCTGAAAACAGTGACAAGAGAACTTGAGGGCTTAGAGTGATGTGAAGTCTTTTCACTTAGGAGAAATACAATTGAGATGATTCTTCTCTAATTAGAAAAGGTAATTTTCCAAAATAGTAGTATTCCTGATGATATTTTTAAGAGAAAAATAAGTTAAAATGAGGTGGTTGTGGCTAGTTAGTTTAGTCTAGGCTGAGAGCAAGGAAGCAGGTTTAATTCCCAAGCAGACATTTAATTGATTACTGGTTTGTGAAACATATTGTCATCATGTTCCAAATCAATATTCTCAAAAACATGGGCCCATGATCATGAAGTGGTCCAGAGGAAGGTTTAACTTTGAACTTATCTGAAAATATGAGGGTTTGAGGGTTTGAAAATACTGCAAATGCTCCATAGGTATTTTTGGGTTTTGATATTTTGTTTTCCATAGGTCATCATATTAGCCAAACTAATTATATGGGGAGGGTTTCTATATGTACCCCTGTTTCCACTATTGTGACTTTAGTATTTTAGAGAAAAGGAAACAAAAGTGTATGTTTAAGAAAATACTAAACTGGATAGCAGTGGAGGTGGCTGGCCACTTAGCAATTTGTTTTTAACCTGTTTTGCAGCTTTATTTTATTCATCAGTTGGGTGGGTATCAACCAGTCCAGTTCTCAAACTTATTAATTCTGCTCTTCTGGGGGAACTCACAGTTTTAGAGCAGTGAAAAAACATTGAGGGCAAAACAGAAGGAAGAAAAAAGATTTAAATTGATACTGTGACAGCCATTAGTGTCTAATACGGATTGATAGAATTAAATGACACTCTCCGTTAGCCAATTTCTCACTGATGATTCATCAAGGTCCTTTGACACTTCTGCTTTAGATGGACAGGTAAATAGATATCCAAACACAAATTACAATAAGAGCCCCCCAAAAGTGACACCTCTTTATGACAGAAGATACTGAGCTGGGAAGTGCAATAATTCACTTGAAAAAGATAAGGAGACCTTTTAGCTACTGATAAATCTGGACATATTCTGATTAATAAAGCACAGAAAGAAACTTCTTTCTCCTGTAGTGCTATGCATCAGGTTGTTTTATTCATGAATATACATGTTTTATATATATTTAAGTTGTAAATTAAATTACAATAGCATAGAAATAATAGTTTTTACCCACTAAATTCATTTTTCCTTCTTGCTTCTATGTATATGCCATTTAACAATCTGAGTTATGTTTACTCAAGTTTGTAATTTTTCTTCACTTATTTCACAAATATTTTTCATATCTTCTTAATTTTATATTTTTTTCTGAGTGAACATTTTTAATGGCCTCACAGTTTTTGATGTGATTAATGTGTACAAATTGCAGCCATCTTCCTCTTACTGGGTATTAGATTGTTTTCAGATTCTCACTAATACAGGGTTGAACAGTCATCTTCATATACTTCTGTTTTGCTTGAATCATTTCCCTATGATATATTTCTATCATTCAACCTGGTAACAATATTTCCTTACTACTTGTTAAAAGTTAATGCCTATTTATGTGCTATAAAGTATTATATTAAATATAAAGTTTAGTCTGCTTTACAAAAAAGTTCCTTCAGTTATATATATTAAGAATAACTTCATCCCAAGAGTATTGGTGGTACTATGGGAAATATGAAGATAATTTCTACATAAACTTTATTTTCAAGAATTATATCACCTAAAAATGATAAAAAGCATAGATAAATAATAATTATAAAACACAGGAAAATGCAATGAGTGCCATAGTGTTGTGAATTTAGGTATGACTTTGGGAATTTAGTAATGAGAGATTGTATTTTCAACTACAAAGCATCAGGGTTGCCTTTTTGAACAGTTGTCATTTGAACTAGAATTTGAAAAGTGACTAGAATTTAGCAGCACGGACATAAAGCATCCACCAAATTAAACACAGTTAGTCCTAATGATGTGTCACAGGATGCTCAAGAGGTCTTTTCATATCCTGGACTTTCAGGGAAGGCCCAAAGTGAGAACAAGAAACCCACATTCTGAAGAAGTCCATCAAACAGACACTCCTTGCAAAACTGACTAAAAGGCAGCAGAGCTAGCCATCTACCTTCACCAGCCTTCTTCCTTTTCAGGCCAAACACAGGTAGAGGACTGAAAGGGTAAAGGGGAGTTGTTGGCTGGGAAGTGAGGGGTCTGCACCCTCCAAGATATGTGAGGAAGTGGTTTTAAAGAAAATCACTCAGAATAGAGGGTATATTCAAGAAGGGACAATTGGCTTCTCATCTCCTTGCTACATGTATGCTTAGGCAGAAGATTTCCAGATCTGTTCCTCTGTCTATTTAATCTTGAAAATAGTTGGAAAGAGATGGAAGGGTTTAGAAAGCAGATGAGAAAGAGTCTACTTTCCTATGTTTGGACTGTTTAAATTCCCCCTTCATCAGGAAGCTACCCGAGCAGATAGAAGGCTTACCCAAAAAGCCTTATTCAAGAAGGCTGTTCATTAGGCATGGAGACTCAGGTATGCAAGGCATGGATGGCAAGAACTAAGACAGAGTAAAGAAGTTCAACCAGAGCAGGATCTCCCATGACACTGACTCATGCAATAACAAGTTCTCTCCAAACTTGTGCCTCATAAGAGAATCAATATTTTGGTACTAGTCACGTTGATGGTCAGTTGGTGTTAGCCAAAGAAGCAGCAATAATGTGTAAGCAGAACATGGTGGCTTCATTCCATTGAGGAAGAGGTGTTTGTATGTCCTCCTCTTCATCCTCCCAGTCTGCCCCCAAAAGTAGGGAAGCTAAAAAGGAGAGTTGAAGAGATATATTCAGAGCAATCACACTTGATTCTCCACTCCAATCCTTCCAATCAAATGCCTAACCCATGGTGGGAAAGAGGAAAGCTTTGATTTATATGTGAGAGTTGATTTTTAAACTGAATTGGATTTTTTACTAATTAAAAGGAGCAAGAAAATTCTGGCTTCTGTTCATATGCCCAAAGAAAGGAAAAGGGGAATTTGACATAATCATTTTTTTAAAATGACTGCATTTTTTAAGTCCATATTTATTTTCCAACATACTGAAATCCTTTGGTTTACTCTTTGTGAAAAGGAATGTACATAAAGTCCCATTTTTAGAGGTAACAATGAAGTCCAAGAGAATTAATAATAGGAATTTCAAGCCAGATGTTGCTAAGGAAAAAGATGATGATATTAATAATAGCAATAGCTAACTTGATGAGTATTTATTACATGCCAAGCACTGTTCTAAATGCTTTACCTGTATTATCTCATTTAATCCTTGAACCAATTTAAAGATGCAGATATTCTCATTAATCCCATTTTACAGATAAGAAAACTGAGGCACAAAGAGGTTAAGTAACTTACTCAAGAACACAAATTTAAGAAGTAGCAGAAATGAAACCAGGTGTTCTGATCCTATACCTCTTTGCAGGGGCTCAGGGGCAGCGGGCCGAACCTTCCAGTAGCCGTTTATCCCCCGCCATGGGATGAGCAAGAGAGGGAACCGGTAGGATTACTCCTGCCACCCTAGTGGCCAGGAGAGTCCGGGAGGAAGGTGAGTCTGCCGCCCGCCTATTCAGCCCCACAGAGAGACACTCAGACGCGGCAGGGGTTCCGTCAAGCAGTTCCGTTTATTTTCACACAAGCACCTAATTTTATAAGCATATGGCAAGGGGATTTCCTAACTTCAACCTATCATCTTAAAGGTCATGTGAACATGCATCTTGCTCTAATGCTTTGCTATTGCAATTGCGTGGTGAGCACGAGCGTGGAAATATCTTTTATCCAATAATTTTAAACTACGTCTTTCCTTGGTCGGGCCCCAGTGGCTTCCGTCAGGCGCCATCCTTATCTCTCCTGTCCAGGTGAATATTTTCAATAAATTACATATGCGTGTATGTGGGTGGGGTCGTGGCTAGTTCTCTGCCCTGGGAGGAGGTGTGTGGCCTCAATGCCCCAACACCTCTTGCTCTAAACTGCTAAGTTTTGATGTTAATGAAGTGCACATTATTTTCACTACTTTTATTAAACTTTATATTTCCTCAAAGACTTACCTTTAGTCTCACATCCTCTATAAAACCATTATTTAATTCTCTATAACCAATTCCTGTCTGACTTTCCACTTCCTTTAATTTGTACAATACATTCCATCATTAGGAATAACACCATTTGTTTTTTTATATCCCCACCTCAGGCTTTCCTGACCTTACTCACCCTCCATCTGCTCCAGAATAGCATAAAACACATTGCAACGAGGATAGCCAAGCTTAATTCATATATGTTGACTGTTTTTCCTTAACCCATCATATTGTAGGCTGCTGGAACAAAAATCTAACCAAAAAAAAAAAAAAATTGTAAGTTTCAGTAAGAAGCATATTTTTCTTACTGCCTAGTCTCAGTTTAAAAAATTTAAATACCATTTAGATGGCAGGTATTTCTGTCATTTCAAACATTTAATACTTTTGTAAATCTCTTTTTGAACTAATTTTATGCCTAGTAATCATTCTGCTTGAGTACCAGTAACCCAGGTCACATGACATCCCAGCTCCACTGGAAAGCTACGTACTTTGAGAAACGGTTGGCAAGTACCAAATTTATTCTGTGCAAATTGTTTTTATAGCAGTCTGATGTTCTTCAATCTTTTCTTAAATTGAACATTGGTAAGATACAATGTAAACTGCCTTGCAGCTGCATTGGATTTGCCATGCTGCTCTCCACACTTGAAATTAGATTGATGTTTCATTTTACACAAAGGATACTTTAAATAGCTCTGAGTACGCGTCTGTACTACTCACATAGCATATTTCTTCATTATTTTAATATTTCTTCCATTTCTTTCTCTTTTTTTCAAACAGAGAGCAACTTGATTACTCCCTTAGGTCAGGAGAACAACTCATATTTTCCATGAGCACTCAGTGATAGATTTTCAGAGAGCACACTTCAAAATCCACAGCTATGACAGGGATCCCTGCAAGCTCATTAGATGATTGCTAAATGATAGAGTCCAAGTATGAATCTTTAAAAGATAACTCCAATTTATGGTTGTATTTTATCAAAATAAAATATGCTGAAGAATGAAAAATATTCATTGAAACAGTTTTTCTCTGAGATATTTTTCAAGGCAGAAGCTTTTTGAGCAGTTTGCCAATTGTCATCAATTCATCTCCTTAAGCACATAATTCAGTCTGTTCGGTGTTGTACTATTGCAGTGCTGATGAGCTCTTAATTCTTCTCTATTTATTACAGAGAATGTGGCACTGACCTTAATGAAACATCTATTAAGACAAAAATGTCAGTGCATAGTTTTAAAGGCAGTCTCACATGCAAAAGTTCCAAAGGTCAACATGATATTTTGAAGTGTGTCATTCAAACATATATTAAATTTTAAAAGATTGTAACTAAAAATCTCTTGATAATTTGATATTTTTTATTTTTAAAGGATATTCAGGAACAGATAAAATTTTTAAAATGTTTACTTTGTTGTGAGTCTCCTGAAAGTATAAAATTTACTTTATTATGTAAATAGTTATATCCTATTGATAGAGTATTTAAGGTTGGAAAGTGGAAAATATAGTCAGTCCCCTGACATTGCCCCTCTTGATGCACATAATGTGAACTGATTTTAAGTAAATGGCTGACAAAGAATCATACTGTCTTAAAGCAGTGCTATGTATATAGTTGGCTCTCAAAATTTAGTTGAGTAGAGCTGTTGAATTGATTTACTTTTGGACTGAATTAGCTGAGTTGAATTGAGTAGGAATTTTGAATTTCTTATATCATAGCAGTCTGAAGAAAAAATGTTATGAAATTAATTCAATCATTGGTTTTGAGAGGCTGCTATATTCAAGGCTCTTTGTTATACTCTGTGGAGATGAGAAATATTTAGGACACCCTATTCATGTCTTCCAGGAGTTTACAACCCAGTAGGAAGAATAAGAGACAAACAAGTAAAGATAAAGTACATTTAGTTTAACCTCTGACTCCATAAAAAGATTATTCTGTATCATCCCAAGCAAATGGCTCTCTGGTGACTGACCACTGCCAGCTAAGTGGCTACCTCTGAGCAATCTGTTCTTCTGTAAGATCAAAACATAATTGGAAAGTTTTTCATTGCACTAAACTAAAATCTGTTTCTTTGTGGTTTCTTGCCATTGATTTTTGTTCTGGTCTTTTGAATCAGGAACAATCTACTCCCTCTTTTGCAGGATAATCTCTTAAATATCTGAAAACCCTTCCATCCTTATGGTCAATTCATTTTAGCAAATGCCTTTATCTTCTCTTCTAGCTAAAATCCCTCTATTTTCTTTATAAAAAACAAAATCTTATATAATGACATTTTGAGATACTCTTGCTCCTACCCCATCTTATCCCATTTGTCTTATTCTGGTTAGGAAAAAAAACCCCTTGTGGTTTGGAGATAAAAATGATTAATACAATAGCATGATATAGACTGACTATGTATTAGAGGTTGAACTGTGCTGAGCACAAAATGCCATAGTAAATCATAATGACAGAGTACTCAATGTTCTTTAAAGGTTTTTCTTGTGAGCCAATTGTTCAAAAACTTAAAAAGTCTACCCTGTTAGTGCTCACAATCTGGATGTATGGGTGTTGCTGATGCTGGAAAATGCAAAGCAGTGTTTTCCACACTGCAGACACACAAAGATTGCCCTTTCATTTTCATCTGCAGCCACCATCTAAGAATCTGTTTCATTTCCTCACCGTCTGTTTGACACCTTTAGTCAAAAAGACTCCCTATCTGTGAGGCTTCATGCCATATTGTTCCGTCTACCAGTGATGATTCCAATTCACTCCCAGCTCTGCCATGCCACTTGAAATGGGATGCAGTGTCTCTAGAAAACTTAGTTCAACCTGCTCTTCAGCTGCCATTTGGATTCTTGCTGTCATATGTTTATTATGTATCTCCCATGGAGCAGAAATATATAACCACACTGGCGGCTGTTTTAGAATGACTGTTTCAGGATCTTCTTGATGATCCCAGACTGTCTCATTTTATGCTAGTTGTGTTTGGCTGCTGACATTAACAAGCTTCAGGGAGGCTACTAGAGCATCAAGGGTATGTCAGAGACCTAGCAGGCACCTTGAAGATCAGACACAGCCATTGCACACATCTGCATTTGGGTCTGTCCCAAGGGACATGAATTTTTAAATTATTTTATCTTTCTTTTCTTGTCAATTAGCACAGCTCTACCAATCTGCTTGCAGACTGCACAATTCAGTGCCAGTTTTTGACCCTCTCTTGTTCACCGTAATCTTGAGTCTGAGAAAGTTATTTTTGTAGTTCCTATTTTATTTGGGTTTAGAAATAAACAGCACCAATAACAACAATGGCAACAAATTCCCACTAAAAGTTATGGAACATGATATACCCTATAGAACAGGCCGCTTTTGACCAAGCCACCCTTTCCTGGCACTTCCTAAAAGACTCTTCATGCTCTAGGACATGCCTCTGCCTTAGGGATCTTTTCAGAGCAGTATGTGGTGGTGAGGACATGGGTGTTAGAGGCAAGAAGATCCAGATTCCCATCCTTTCTCTATTGCTTCCTACATCATCATGTGTAAGACTGGGATCATAGCCCTGACTTCAGGTAGTTATGCTTAGGATTAAAACACAGAAAGTTGTGACCTAAATGTATTCTGTCCTTGCTTTGCACTTACAAACCCATTCATGTACTTTTCTAATAAGACCTCCCCTCACGCTCCATCAGTGTTACTGTATATTTGCTTTGCATCCTGGTGGCAGGTACTCTGTCTCTTTCACCCTTACATCCCTAGCCATGAATAATACAATATTTTTAGTAAATTCTCCCATCTAGAAGCTAGGGCCTTTCCTAAGCCATGAGTCTTCTGTTCATGGTTTACCTCCCAGGTACACAGAGCTGGGCTCAGAATCTGTGACCAAAAAATGTTAGAGAAGAAGCTCAATTATTTAGTAGCCATCTCCTCTCTTCAACCTGCCCATTTTCCTGGAAGATGACGATAATTTGGATCTAGAATTGCTCTTTGTAAATATTTGCTTTATTGTTTCCCAAAATGTGTGTTTCACAGCACTAGCATTACTGGATAATAAGTAGAATTTAGAGGAAAAAAATGTTTTATGTGATCAAATACGTTTGAAAAGCTCTGGTTCAAGCAAGATTAAAAATATTTTTTGGTTGTAGTACTTGTCAGCACTTCCAATATGCTAATATCCTTAAAAGGAGAAGGGGTAGAGTTGGTGATTTTATACTACTTATTTTAATTTCTTTGCAATTGAAATCTGAGAGGGGATTATCTCTCAGATAATTAGTATTTTGGGAACTTCGGGAAATGCTGATGTAATCAAACCCTTATTTAGTAGATGAAGAAGAAATAGAGTCCCAGAAAGCCATTTTCTCTTCAGTGTGCTTTGTAAGCATAACCCCAAAGAGAAAGGGGACAGGAGAAAAATCACAAGGACAACACAGGTGGCATATCAGCCACGGTGAGCAAGGGAAGATTCTGTCATTTTCATTTACGCACAAACTGTTTATCTATAAAACTCCCTGTCCTTTTAAGTCAGAAAATATCCAATCCTTCCTAATTTCTTTAGTTGCCTGGGTACTTCAACACATTTAATCCAACCTGATATTACTGATTTTACCAGTTAGTGTTGTATATCTGAACCTGGGCTGTTAAAGGGTAATGCCCTATTATAGGTTGAATTGTTTCCCCAAAACGCATATGGTGAAGTCTTAACTTTTAACACCTCAGAATATGAAAAACAGGGTCATTGAAGATGCGATTAGTTGAGTTAAGATGAGGTTTTACAATAGTAAGGTGGGCCCATATCCAATGTGAATGGTGTCATAAAAAGGGGAAATTTGGACACAGAGGAAGGCCTGCACATAGGGAGAATACCATGTGACGAAGAATCAGTGCTTAGGGTGATGCTTCTATAAGCCAAGCAATGCCACAGATTGCCAGCAAACCACAGGAAGCTAGGAGAAAGGCACAGAACAGATTCTCTCTCACAGCCCTCAGAGGGAACCCACACTGTCAACACCTTGATCTCGAACCTCCAGCCTCCAGGATTGTGAGCAAATAAATTTCTGTTATTTGAGCCACTCAGTTCATGGTACTTTGTTATGGCAGCCCTAGAAAACTGATACATGATCCTCCTAACTGTTCTGGGAGAAAATATCACCACTTCTCTGGCTTACGTACCTCTCTAACCCCAGTTTCATCCCTGGTACCTGCCTGGCTGGCTTCCTTCCCCCAGGTTCCTCTCTCTGTCACAAGTCCAAGGAAGCCAGGGAGTCAAAGCCCATTCTCTCTGTGTCCCTACCTCTGCTTTGTGTTGTAAATTCTTGCTCCTTTCCTGTGGAGCACAACACTACAAAGCATGGAGCTGGGCACATGCACATAATCAACTCACTTAGCCTCTGGGTGGTTAGTTGACTGGATTATCCAGCTTAACATATTACAAGCACACAGGACAATAAGGCTAAAAGAAGCAAATTTTAATGTGTCTGTAGGCAGTGGTACATGATAGATATTATTTACAGACACCAAAAATTGATATGGTAGACAAAAAAAAAAACCTTGTTTTTTAAAAATAGCATTAACCCTAGATACTTACAAGAACGGCTTTTCATTATACAAGGGTACTTCTAAAAGTTCATGGAAAGATTCATATTGTCTTTTAATTCTATTTTTCCACGAATTCTTTGAAGTGTCCTCATATTGTTAATTACTATAAGCACCATGACTTTTAGGAAGACCACTATATCTTATCTATTTATATTGACTTTTTTTTCATTAAATATTTTCCTCTGTTTTTATAGACCGTGGTTTTCTTGTTGTAGTGATCAGGACTGAAGTCATGTTGGGACCTAAAACCACATGGCCTTCAGGCAAATTTTAAAAGGACACAGTTTTTTAACTTGACCTGCTCTCTTTTCCCATGGTTATTTGATATTTTGAACCTTGTTTATGGGGCAAGATGATATTATTTACAGGAATGTAAAGCTTTTTTGCAGCCAGCCTCAAGCTGTAGATTATCACGAGGTACATACTATGACCCTGAGATAAGGACGGGAGCAGAAACTAGATGGAGCCTTGGTGAGAATTGTCACCTGCCCTTTGCATGTCCCCTTCCCTTCTGCTTTTCACTTCCCATGTTCCATTCCCTCAACCCCCTCTTTAAAAAACCGTCAGTAAATCTGAGTCTTCGAGATGGCTTTAGTCTGCCCATTCTCCTTCAAGTTTACCGGAGATGGTTTAACCCAACACCTGTCCTCAGGTCCTGGTGTTCCTGAATAAAAGCTGACTTCCGTTTTCACCAACATTTGACTTTTGAGTGGTTTGCTTTCAAAAGGGGGCAGGCAGCTGGGCCTGTATGCCCAGTATCAATCTCTTCTCATAGCAGACCTGTCCTCTTATAACTTAAAAAATGGAAGAAACAGTGGTCTGGATTCTCTTGAACTGAGACCTTGATGAATAATTCTCATGGCTGCTCTCCATAGGAGCTTCATGAAAAGGTATGAGCTGTCAGCTGCTGTTAACTATTGGGGGTTACTCTCTGGAGAATCTAAGAAAAGCTGTGGACTCTTCCTCTTAGAAAAATGAAAATAACATATTTTCTATATAATTGCAAGTGTTCACAAGAACCATAATGTCCATAGCAAAACTCCCTAGAATCTGAAGGCCCCATGTTAAAAATTCCAAAAGAACATCACCCCTCCCCACTTATGTGTCTCTCAGGGGGAGAATAGGATTGTTCTCTACCCTTGGAAAAAATAATTACCAAGGAAATGAACTGATAGAATTAGAATTTTAGAAAAGATGAAGTAATAATAGGTCTTCGTATTCTCCAGTGGATGTATCCCAAGAAAGGAGTCACATTTCTCAGGATGGGTCTTGGCAAAAGAAACAATTGTGTTTGATGGGTGCAGTGAGTGGATTTGGTCACACACTACTTCCAACTTTTATCTCCGAAGTGGTGTGTGTCCAGTGGATCCACCCATCCAGCATCAGCTTCTCTTCTGATAATAACACCTTGCCCTTCCCTTTGAGGACCCAGTCTTTACTCAATTCATTTGGTTTAGTTATGGCTGAATCCACCCCAGCTCCAGACTTGGGCACATAATGGAAAGCTGGCTTATCAGTGTGTTCTATTTCCTGCTGACAGTGAATGGTTCAGCAAAGGACCTGTGAGCCAATTTGGGGGGACTTATGTTCAATTCTTATGAAAAAGACACCCTCTCAGGGGTGGCTGTGCTGATAGGAATTAGTCATGGAGCAGTCGGTGGTCTGCTGCCATCCGGGGGAAAGCATGTCTAATGGTAAGCGTGAGAGAGAGTAAAGAAGATCCAGGAGATGGAGACCCAGTCCTGAGGGTATCATATCTACATGTGCAGGACAGCTTCTGTTTGCCTATTCTGAACCACTCTCCACCTTTCTCCACAGGCTCTCAACCCAGGTGTCTCACCTGGAGACTGTGTAGAGTGCCTCTCTGGCTTCCAGATAGGGTTGGGCACTGAGGATCCCCAACGCAATGACGTGAGGTCTTTGATCCTCTGGGTCCCTCTGCGGGGTTGTCTCAGGCTGGCCCTAGTCACAGATTCTGGTAACTTCATCCTCCTCTTATCAGTGGTAACAGCTCTTCTGCTAACCCTGGGTTACTAATGTACTACTAGCTCATTTTCATTCACTACTCACACACCAGACGCTCCCTACAACCAGGCACGCTGCCAGCACAAAGGAGTATACCAAAAATATCACCTCCACGTGGGTGGCCAACCACAGCCACCACAATAACCATGGCTGCCGCAAAAGTGGCTAGACAGCACAACCTTCATAATGGTCCTTGTATAAATAAGCTATTTTGGTTATTCTGATATGATGAGTGTGCCATCTATTTCCTGTTGAGACGCCAATGATACACCAGCCTTGCCTGAAATCAGCTCAGCTCTAGACATTTCACATACATGACCACAAACATTCCATTTTTTGCTTAATCCATTTTGAAAAGTGTTTCTAACACTTGCAACCAGAAGGAGTCTTGACTAATACAATCTCTTTTAACCCCCTTGGGCCACCTTGCACATTCTACTTGGAAAATAATTGCTTTAGAAACATGGACAGACACATTGTGGGAGTTAAAACTCACTTAGGTTGGAATGTAATTCTCCAACCAATCCATCATGTCACTCATGATCTATTAATCCTTGTCCTGTAGAATTAAAGCAGCCCTGCTGCCCACGTTAAAAAATATGACCCCTACTGCCTATAGAATTTCAACCAAATTTTTATGCACACAAGCTTCTAGCACATAAAAGTGGTATGAATCAGACCAAAACATACTTCTTCCAATTAAAAGGTATGAAAAGAGCAAAGAGAAATGGCCTTTTATATTTACTCAGCTCAGCAGCTGAGCAGTTCATTAGCAAATCCTGAAATGCATGTAAGGTCATAAGCTCCAGAAATGTGAAGACTGTTTTATAAAGCAATCTCAGAAAAGCAACCTTGAAGTCAAAAGTACTATTCCCTGATGAAATTTATTAATTGAATCATTTGTTTACAAAAGGTAAACGTGGCTCTAAGTGACAGTACTGTTTGTACAGTGGCACCAATGTTAGGAAAGCTTATGTGGAATGCATTAGTAATGTAGAAAAAGATGCTACCTGAGTCAGGAGTATTTGTTTAGCACATTGAAATCCAGAAATTTCAGCAATTCTCTGAGCATGAACTGAATTAGCAAAGTAAAGTTAAAAATAGTCTTTAAAAATATTTAGTGAGTACCATGAAGTCAGGATATTTACCACCTTCTCCAGACTAGCTAGAAACTTACTGTGAGTCCTTGGTAGGATGGTGGAAAAGGATAAAAAAATCCCCCAAACCAAAAATGTGGTGGTAGGAGGGAGTGTGTGCTCAGGTTCCACTTTTTGCTTCTTTACTAGTATTCTGCAACCAAACAAATTTTACTAGTGTGGTTATTAGAATGAAGATTTAATTAATCTGTGTCAGCAAATATTTTCTCTTATTTAAACCATAATTCCCTGCAGAGAATGTGACAGGAGGAATAAATATACTGGTTAAAGTTATACTTAAAAAAAAATAGTTTTCCCTAATAATATTTGCCAATGGGCTCTAATTTTTGTCTGGAGTAAACCAGATCTGAGATTGAATGAAATGTTTATGTATTTTGATTATTTGACTCTGATAAAATGTGAAATTGTTTTCTCTGTGTGTAGAGATGGTTAGCTGCCATCTGAAAGAAAAGGACCTTTATTCCTTTCATAGTATGCAGTTGTGGCTGGGATGTGGCTTCTTGGCCAGGGAATGTCTTTGACAGGATCTCTTTTCTCTTTAGAGATCTAGACCCAGATGATAACAAGGAAAGGAGGCTAGGTCATTGCCTGAATTACCAACTGGAGAAGAGCTGCCCAACAGTTACACCCACCTCAGATTGTTACATGAGTAAGAAAAACATTTTTATTGCATTTGAGTTACACATATTTGGCCTCTATATTTTTAAATCCACATCTAGCTGTCTCTGATTAATACATTATACTATTTAAATCAGGTAACTATGGGTCATCTAAATCTGACCCTGCTGGATAGATCAAACTATAACACATGCAATGGGGGCATGTTTGGCTGGCTGAACTAGACCCAGACATCGATAATGTAAGAAATACTCCTCTCCCTATTCTTTTTTCATGTTCTACATGGGAGCGTTTGTTTGGTAATTGAGGGAAGGGAGAGGAGTTTGGCTTGAAGTAGGAGCCAATAGGAGAATGAAGTAGATAGCATGAAGTCTGTTCCCCGTCTAGGTATGAGGTATGGATTGGAGCCCTCAGAGATGGAAAAGAGAGAATCATAAACTAATAGAACTCTTCACCACAGGCCAGAAACTTGACGGATGATTGACCCACATGGTTCTATTTGAGGACCAGGAGACAAGGCCTGACCAAGAGTTTAAAAGAAAGTTAATCTTCCTGCCTGTGTCCAGAATTAAGCACTAAAGAAGAGTAGCTTTGGGAACACCTAATACAAGATGTTTGGCCGAGATATTGTCATCCTCAGAATGGCACCATCAGTGGGAACAGTGTTTAGGCTAAAAAAAACTTCCCTCCAGAAGACGTGATAATAATGGGTAATATTTATGCATCATTTATCAAATGTCAGACACTGTTTTAAATGTCTAACAGATATCTCATTTATTCCTACAAACATTACTATAGGTGGCAATTACTAGGAAGCAGGGATGTAGTGTTATCCTTGTTTTACAAATCAGGAAACTGAGGCATACAGAGATTAAATAACTTGTCCAATGTTATTTAGCTAATAAGTGGCAAAACTAAAATTCAGATCCAGGCAGTCTGAGTTCAGAGCCTAAGCTTGCAATTGCTATGACATATACATATGTGTGTGTGTGTGTGTGTGTGTGTATGTGTATATATATGTATATGTATATATGTGTATATATGTATATGTATATATACATTTATTTTTTCCTCCATCCACAGGGAATGGGTTTCCCAGAAGAGAGGGAGGGAGCTTATTACAAATTAAGCATTCCAACCATATGAGAACAACAGACCAGTCTACAAATAATGAGGAACACTTGGAGAGAGGGTAATACGTGGAATTTCAGCTAAGTAGAGGCTTCAATCATAATTTGGGCAAAAACATTAACCCACCCCTTTCAGTAGTCATGGTCTAGTAAGTCCAGGGGACTTTTAAATTTCACTAATTCATCAGTTCCTCTCTAGGTAATAGTCAATTGGATTAGGCCACAGGTAAATAAATGACAGATTTAAATTACCTGATGTTTAACTGTAATGAAAGAAATTAGTATAGTTGAAGGAGGGTATCATGGTATATTTCTTATTATAAAACAAACTGGGCCACTTTAACAGATGAAATAGTAGGGAGAAAGAAGAAAACTGTACATTAGGACAGTGAAAGAAAAAGTGGATTTCTGCAATGGCCAATTTTGTTACTCATTTGACTGTTCCTTTGGGGTTAAGGGTGACCTCCTCCATGAATGTCTTATTTATGTGATCATAAGTGACTAATGGGACCAATCTGGTCACGTATTTGCCAGAGGAATGGGTAGACCTGGGTGGTTAATTTCATCTGTTATTTCTGCTGATCCTATTTTTCTCTCTTTGCAGTTGAAGGACTGAAAAGTAGTGCACTTCTTGCTATAGTATTTTTCGTTTTCTTTTTCAATATGAGGAGTAAGTCCTGGGTGTATTGAATGCTGGGCTTTTATTTTGAACTTCCTAAAAGACCGTGATGGTGAAGTTTAGAGGATCAAATAACCATGCTGATCTGCTCCTGTTTACCTGGGCGATTGCACTCTGGGCATTATATCCCAGTTCTCAAATACTACCAAGGAGCTCTTAGTAATATCCCACAACTGCTGAGACTAATTATCCTTTTTGGCTCTGTGCTCTCCCAGCTTATATACTTCACCCTTTCAGTCTGTTTTCTGCACAAGAGCCAGCGTGATTCTTTCTTATAAAATGCAAGTCAGATCTGGTCATTCCCCCGCTGAAAGCTTTCCAGTAGTTTCCCAGCACACTGAGAATAGTGCCCAACGACTTTAGAAAATCTGCCCCTCGCTATTTCTTCAACTTCATTGGCTACCACTCTCCCCACCCTTCCTATGCTCTGCTCCTTTCAACCTGGCCTCCTTTTCTCCAGTGTGCCGACCTCACTCTCCACTTGGCATGTCCTTGTCTCCACCTGGCAGACTCTTCCTCAGATTCCCTCTTGGCGTCCTCTGCCACTTCATTCAGGACTTTGCTCAATGATCCCTCCTCAGAACCCAAATAGCATCATTGGGGCCATGCAACCCCTGACCCTGCTTCATTTTTCTTCATAGCTCTTTTCACTACCAGATGCTATATTATATATTCTTTATGTATTTATTTATTTTATATTATTTATTTATTTATTTATCATCTGTTTTCTCCACTAGCATATATACTTAATAGTATAAATTTGGCTGTTTTGTTCACTACTGTATCTCCTATGTTTATAAAAGTCTTGACACATTGCAAGTAACAAACACTATTTTGTTAAATAAGTGAGTGAGTGAATGAGGAATGGTGGTAACTCTAGAAGTTATCGATTCGTCATGACTATGAAAGCAGTCAACATGGGTACCCTGAAGATGATGTTGGATTGGAGTATATTATTATTAATACATTTATTAAATTATTCATTCAAAAAAATGTTACTGAGTACTAACGAAATGCCAGACCTTTTGGGTGCTAAAAATATAGCAATGAACAAAAAGTCTCCGCCCTAATGGAGTTTATATTCCTGTGTGAGAATAGAGGCATAAAAATAAAATAAACAAGTGTTTAAGCCATATTTCAGAAGGAGGAAAAAATAGGAGAATAGAGTGTTTGGGGATGGGGTGTAAGGGCAGACCTTACAGATAAGGTGACAGTTGAACAGGGACCTGAAAGATATGAGGGATGAGCTGAGCTAAGGCAGGCGGAAGTGCTTTCCAGGCTGAGGGAAGCTCAGGTAAAGGCCCAGAGGCTGGAGCAAAGAGGCCAGGCAGGCTGGAGTGCAAAGTGGGCTGGGCAGTGGAGGAGGTGCACTCAGGAGGTGGTAGGCTGGGGCATGGAGGGTCCTGGAGGTCACGGCAAAGATATTAACTTGTACTGTGAGTGAGACGAGCTATCGGGTTGTTGAGCAGAGAAGAGACTTCGATCACATTGGAAGTTTTGTTGAGTTACTAGAAGGGAGTTAGGAAGTTATTAGGAATGTGGGAGGCTATTACAGTAATTCAGGTTAGAGAAGATGGTGGCTTGGACAGGCAGGTAGTGGTGGAGGAAGTGGAAAGGGGTCAGATTCTGGACAAAACTGAATGCCTGTGACTTGCCTGATCCATACGGCCAAGGCCATGTGGGCCTGTGGACCTCTTCTGAGAGAAGGATTAGTTTAATGGTTCCACACAGACCCATGATGACTCTGCTACCATTTTTTTTTATGGAATCATAATTGATTATACATATTTTGGGGGTTCAATGTTGACATATGTTGATCAAATCAATATTATTAGCATATGCATTATTACAGATCATACTTATTCTTTTTGCCCCTTATCCAATCTCTCATCACCCTCTTCCTCCCCTCTCCAACCTCTGATAACCCTAGACTTCTCTCCTTAAAGTGTAAGGTTACTCTGTTGACAATGTTGTGAGGTGTGTTCAGGTCCCCCACTATTATCATAGCGTAGATGCTTCTTCTATCACTCTGGAATGGGCTTTGCAGAGGGAGATATCCACTTCTTTTCTCTGGTCTCCACAGGTGACTCTCCTTTTGTCAATACACTTGAGTGGCTGGCGGGCCGTGGCTGTGGCGTCTAGCCACTTTTGCAGCAGCTGTGGCTATTGTAGTGGCTGTGGAGGGCCACCCACATGGAAGTGGTGCTTTGGGAGTGCTCCTTGCCTGGTTGTGGGAGAAGGAGTCGGTCCCCGGCTATGCTTCACTTGCAGAATATTTCAGTGAAATTAAAACAAACTAACTAAATATTTATCTTCTATCCACTGGGAATTACATGTTCCAATTAGAAAACTCACCAATAAATCCTTCTTTGATGTATTTTTTTAAGAATTACAATTGCTTTATATAGACAAATTGCATCTGATTAGAAAAACACTTGCTCTCCAGGTTCGCATGCTCAGTTCTTACCCCGACCCCTGTCTCAGAAAAAAAAGAGTGTTAACCAATAGCTGTGTGGACCCTGTCATAAGGTTTAAAAAGGAGATAGTCGTGATCATTTTTACTAAAAAAAAGAAAAAAAAAACTTTCCTGAAACATTACAATTATCATGCATTTACTATGCATTAGATTTAGGGACTTTTATTTAAATGACTTTATAGAGATTCTTAATCTCACAGAGCTAGAATACTAATTACTGTACTGTGTTGAAATAGGAAAAACAGCAAATTACTCAAATTTTAATTATGATATTCAGTTTTAAACAACTGTATAATAATTGACTTTGTGTGCAATAATTGATTTGCCATTAAAGCAGTAATTTTTTATGCAAATGAAGTACTTTATATGTGTGAACCAGTTATTATAAAATTAATTACTGAATGTAATATCTTGCAGAACTGACTACCAAGAGTTCTTCCGTCTTTTTCCATTCATGAAAAAGCTAGATTTTTATGTACAATGATAAGCTTTATAACCAAAAAAAAAAAGAAAGAAAAGAAACCACATTCTACATGCCTGCTAAATGTGACTTTCATTGTAATTATTCTTTTCAAGTGCATTATAAAATCTTTTTATCAAGGCTCTCTATTAATGAATTTTCAAAGTAACTCTAAAAGCTAGTTAAGCATTTTAAATTTTCCACATTTTGGGGATGTGGAAATTTATTCTGTGGCTAAATTTTAAATATTTGGACAATATTCACTGTGTGGAATCAATACTAATACTAACTGGTCTGGATTCCCTTGTGAGAGGAACAGATCTTCTTTGTATGTTTTTCTCTGGCAGATAAGTCAAATAAACCTTTGAGAATCATTATTAAAGCACCGGCTGAAAGGGAAGGGGAATCCAGAAGATCCGTGAACATTGATGCATATCTACACAGCTCGTGGCTTCTCGTGGGCATAACAGCACAGCCATGACAGGACTTTAGGAACTTCTGAGAACTTCTTTACACCTTCCCAGGAAACTCCTCAGATCTTTCAGTCAACTTAGACTGGATATTTGGCCTAAACCATATGACATCATTTTCTTTCAGTTCCCATGCTCAGCCTGAAGGTTGCCACTGGGAGAAACTGAGCAGTCACTTTAAAAATAATGTTTGAAACCAAAGGTAGCCCAGAATTGAGGCTCCAGAGGCTAATTAACCACAATAACATACACACACACACACACACACACACACACACACACACACACACACACACACACACAGGCTTTGAGATTTATTGCCCTTCCCTGATACTAAGAAATACGTATTTTCTTTGTATGGTTTAACATTTCATAGTTTGCAGGGACTTTATGAGGCAGGAATTTTGGCTGTATTCCCAGTATCTAGAACAGTGTCTGGCATACAATAGGCATACATTTGCTGAACAAACAAGTCGTTATAATACATCGTCGTCTTTTATTTTTATTAAGAACTAAAGATGCCAAGTTAGTATCGTTAAGAGTGAGAAAGTTTGCATTGAGTAGACCATTTTAATGTTGACACTAAAAATGTACAGTACATTATAGAAAAAGGAGTTATAATTGATTTTCTTCTCAATGCTTTTTGAAATCACTCATAAAGACATCTTTAAAAGTTATAAAATTACGGTTAGCACACAAATAGGGATTTCTTCTCAAAAGAAGCTGCACTGAAGACAGTATTGCAAAGTGGTTGGTAATAAGTAAGGTAAAACTGATGTGGGTTCAGATTTCAGTTCTATCATTTAATAGCTTTGCACAGTTTCCCTGATGCTCCGCCTTCTCCATCTGCCGGCCTTATATGCCACTCCTATGGCACAAGTGTCTCCACACCTGTCAACAGATCTCCACCACCTTGTCAACTGATAATCCTCTCAGTCTCCTCATCTGTAAAATGGGGATAGTATTCCTGCAAAGTTGTTTAATGATGGATAAGTACTATTAATTTTATCAGTAAGTCAACATCAATATTATACATTGGAACTAAGTCTGACCTTTAGAAGTGTGGTAATTTTTCTTAACTTAATTCTATTAAACGCAGATTACAGAAAATAGCATTATTGAAACTTTCCACGTTCTCAACATCTCAAACACAAAAAAAGTTTGGGAAAGGTATTTACTGAGAAAAAAATGAATGAAATGGATTGTTTTTCCTCCATATATGCTAATTATAGGCTGACGACCTTACAGGTTGTTGAGTTTAGATACATTTTCAGGAAGTTTCCCAGTAAATGTTATAGGTGTCCCTTTCTTGTATTTTTTCTTAAATTCATATAAAATAAATTGCGTCTTAGTCAGTATGCCTGATCTTCTCTGGATATTATTGATATTCCTTCTCTGTGACTTCTGCCTAAAAACATACATAAAATTATAATTTTCCTCCTGTTAAAAAAAAAAGTGCCTATGGAACCCAGGACATGGAAATATGGTAACTTGTGAGAAAAATTGTGAAGTAGAAAGAGTTTAGACTTGGGGATCATCTCTTTTTTATACGAGCCCCTCCTGGTGTTCTTTCCTGAAACCTAAACTGTGCATTCTTCCCACAGTGTCAAGTTCCTATGCTGCTGTTATCACTTAGTCCCCACTGAGGTGTTAACTGAAAATCACAAATGAGTTGTTCTCTACAGCAGTGTTTAAATATAGCAGGCACTCTTGAATGCTTAAAAAAAAAAAATTAAGACGCAAAGAAATAAATCTCTAATTATGTGCTTATGGACCTCTGACAAACAGTAGGGAATGTAATAAGTGGGCAGGACTTCTTCAAAAGACTCTTAAACATCCCCTGTAGTAAACATTTAAATAATGGTTAGCACTGTATTATATATTACCATCTTGAAATATTTTGACATGAAATATTTCATGTGATTCTCACACCAAACCGGTGTAATAGTTAAGGAAATGTTATTATCCCCCTCACCCAACAAATGAGGAGTGTGAAATATAATGGAATTAAGCTATTTTCCAAAATGTACCTATTTAGTGACAGATTTTTGTGAAGACTAAAAGTGTTTTACTCTATTCTTTTAGTCATCTTTGACTCTTTTCTTTCCATCATAATCCTACAGGACTTACCATCAAAATATTGTCAGGACCTGAACTTTCTCTTTGCCTCCACTAGCAACCAAATCCAAGTCACCATCATTTTTTATCCAAATTATACACTAGCCTCCTGCTATGGTTTGAATGTGCCTTCCAAAAGTCCACGTTGGAAGCTTGATCCCCATTGTAACAGTGTTAACAGGGTGGGAAATCCAATTATGGCATTTGAAAGGTGGGGCCTTTAAGAGGTGATTGTATTGTGAGGACTGTGGCTTTATGAATAGATTAATCCAGTCATGGAGTAATGGGTAGATAGTTTAGTGGTTTATCAGGGAGCATGCTGGGGGCTTTGTAAGGAGTGCAAGTGAGCACATTAGCAAGTGCTCTTGCTCTCCCTCTCCCTCTTCTCAGCCCTGGTTATGTGATACCCTGTGTTGCCCATGACTGTGCAGAATCAACAACAAGAACAAGGCCTTCATCAGATGTGCTGTCTGGATCTTGGACTTCCCAACTCCCAAAACTGGAAGAAATAACTTTATTTTCTTATAAATTAGCCCGTTTTAGACATTCTGTTATCAGCAACAGAAAATAGACTAATATACCTCCCAACTGGTCTTGCTCAGCAGAGCAGCCCAAACAATCCTCTGTAAAGGTAAATCAGGTGAGCCAGTTTCTGTCACTCACTTACTCAACTGCTTCCAATGGCTTCCCATTTGACTCAGAGTAAAACCCAATGTCCTGTAATGATATTCAAGTTGTGGGCTACTCTATATGGTTTATAGGCTCCGTACTGCATGTGCATGCACCAGGCTGGAGTAGCTAATAATGACTGAAATCAACTCATCAAAACATATATCCTGGTGTGTGACTAATGTGCACCTTTTTCTAAGTCTCACAGAGTTGTCATATGGGCCAGCAGAAACTCTTAATTTAGCCACCTATAATCTCTCAGACCTACCTCCCATCGCTGATGCCCACCCAATGCCCATCACTCTGGCCCAGCCACACTAACCTCCTTGCTATTCCCTTAAAATACCAATACTCAGGCATCACATGATAAGCAGTGTTCTTTTATTATATACATGTAGCAGAAGGATATGGTGGGAATTTTTATGACTTTGTCAAAGTTGCCACTTCCTGAGACCCATATGCAAAGTTTGCCACTGTTCAAAAGGAGGAAGATTAGTTTACATAAGTAACCTGCAAATAGAGTTTCCAGAGGATAAGGATCCTGTAGGAAGACATGTTCAGGTAGGCTGAAGTGGTCTCAGTGCAGACCCCCTGACAGGGAAAGGCCATGAAGTCACTGAATAAAATGATCATGAGGTTAAAAAGGAGGACATGCTCCAGTATATCCTTCAAGATCAATCACTTTGGCATGGTGTGGTGTTTGCAGGAAAAAAATGACTGAGCATGTGTGTATAACCTAAGGAAAATGATGATCATTGGAGTGCAAGTACACAAAGTCTAAGTATGACCTTTGCAAGAACCTCAGTCAGCAAGAGGATTATTGCAGAATGTGCAAAGTCTACAGAGCTGTTCAAGAATCATCAACAGCAGTACCATGTGACAGCAATATGCAATCTCAGTAGTCAACTGATTAGATTTTCCACATGTAGCTTTGAAAAGTAACCACAGATAGGAAATAGGAATGGATCCCTTTGTACTGAAAAACATACAAAGAACTTCTTATTTGAAAGGACTGCAAAGACTTATGTCTAGACCTTATCAGCCAGTTTTGTTAGGGACTTTGCTACTCAGAGTATTGTTTAAGTACCTCTTAGGCTCCCAACAGGGAGAATATTGCTGAGACTCAGAAGGTGTGTGTTTCTGAAGCAATAATTTTATACATACAAGGGTACTTCAAAATGTACATGTAAAAATCAAATTAAAAGATAATACAAATCTTTCCACGAACTTTTTGAAGTACCCTCCTATGTACACACACACACACACACACACACACACACACACACACTCATATGTTGATATCCACATGTACTTCTTGGTACAAGAAGAAGAGAAAATTTTGAGATTGTGGAATGTATATACATGATCTAATATTTTCAAGCACTTCTTGGTTTCCTGGAAGCCCTGCTGTAAATCCCATGATGTTCAGAAAGATATGCCGTCTTCTTCCCCTCTGGATATTTTCTATGTCTGGCTCTACAAAAGGGACTGAAAGGAAGTCATATGAGAATTGGTGGTTTAAAGTAGGTTTTCCTGGTGTTAGATGATAAATAAGAGGACTATTGACCACATGATCCTACAGTAAAAGTAGTTCACAAGATCTTTGGGAAAAGTCTGCACAACTTTACTTTCTCAAATCCACCAAAATTTTTTTAAAAAAGAATAAAATTTCATTTTCATTGAAATAGATGGAGAGCTTCAACTTCAAGTCACAGCCCCCAAGAATACCTGCTGGACACAAGATAGTGTTGAAAGAAGTTTAGAAGTATGCTTGTAATTGGGCCACATCTTCTCCTATCTAGAGAATAGTACAGTACAGAAAAGGAAAACAAGAGGTGTTTCTGAATAATCTGTTAAGATCTTCAACTTGCAGCAAATGGAGTTGGAAATATAAAACACTATATCTCTTGTGTCTTCCTCTACTGCCAAACAGGAAGTTTGCCTTTGTCAATGATCAGTTGGCTATAAATATGTTGGTTTATTTCTGGGTTCTCTATTCTATTCCGTTTGTCTGAGTGCCTATTTTTATGCCAGTACCATCTTGTTTTGGGTACTATAGCTTCGTAGTATAATTTAAAATCGGGTAGTGTAATACCTTCAGGTTTATTTTCTTTTGCTCAGGATTACTTTGGCTGTTTGGGGTCTTTTGTTGTTCCATATGAATGTTAGGATCGTTTTTTTCTATTTCTGTGAAGAATGTCGTTGGTATTTTGATGGGGATTACACTGAATCTGTAGATTGCTTAGGATACTATGAACATTTTCACAATGTTAATTCTTCCAATCCAAGAGAATGGAATGTTTTTTCATTTTTTTTATGTTCCCTTTAATTTCTTTCAACAGTGATTTGTAGTTCTCATTGTAGAGATCTTTCACCTCCTTTGTTAAATTTATTCCTAGGTATTTAATTTTTTTGATGGTTATAAATGACTCTTTTTATTTATTTATTTATTTATTTATTGACTGTCGTAAATGGGATTGTTTTCTTGCTTTCTTTTTCTGTTAGTTTGTTATGGGAATATAAAAATACTACTGATTTTTGCATGTCGATTTTGTATCTTGCAACTTTACTGAAATTTTCCAGCTCTAAGTTTTTTTGTAGTCTTTAGGTTTTTCTATACATAGGACATGTCTTCTGTAAACAGGGATAGTTTGACTTCATCTTTTCTAGTCTGGATGCTCTCTTGACAGATTGCTCTGTCTAGTATTTCCAATACAATGCTAAATAGGAGTGGTCAGACTGGGCATCCTTGTCTTGTTCCTGTTCTTTACAGAAAAACTTTCAGCTTTTCCCCATTCTGCATGATTTTGGTGGTGTGTGTATTGTATATGGCTTTTTACTGTGTTGAGATACTTTCCTTCTAAACTCAATTTGCTGAGAGTCTTTATCATGAAGGGATGTTGAATTTTGTCAGATGCTTTTTCTGTGTTATTGAGATAATCATATGTTTTTTGTCCTTTATTTCGTTGATATGGTGTATCACATTTATCGACTTGTGTATGTTGAATCATCCTTGCATCCTTGGGATGAATCCCACTTGATCATGGTGTATAATTATTTTGATATGTTGCTGTGTTCTGTTTGCTAACATGTTGTTGAGGGTTTTTGCATCTATGTTCATCAAAGTTATTGGCCTGCAGTGTTCTTTTTTGTCATATCTTTGTCTGGTTTTGGTATCAGGGTGACACTAACCTCATAGATGTCTATTCAACTGGTAGAGCAGTTGCTTCTGCTACTACTCCAAAGTGGGCTTTGAGGAGACAGAATTCCTCCTGTAGATGTGTTTTATATTGACTATTGTGTAGGGAGCTTTAGTGTTGGTTCTGGATAGGTGCAATAGTGTAGTCTTCACGAGGGTTCTTTAGCCATATTCAGTGTTAGAGTTGTATGTGAGTGCCTCCATAGCCTAGGCACTGGGGCACTTAGTAATTCCAGTAATTCCTTGCTGAGGTTAGTGACATTATGTTGAGTTGTTGAGGACATGGGCAAGCACTTGAGTTCTTGGGAGAAACTCCTGATTGCCCTGTCACTCTTTCTCTGGGGCAGGTGATCCTGGGCAAGCTTGTTGGCAACCTGCCTAGCATCCTGTCACCCTGATGGGTGCACAGGGGTATATTGGAGCTCCTCAGTTTGAGTGGGTGGCCCTGGGTAGGGTTTCTCTTTCCTTTTTCCTATAAGCAGAGGCTCCTCCTGAGTCTTTGCTTCTCCCAGTTGGGAGATGGGTTAGTGTTGGTTGAGAATTTTTTTCCTTACTCTCTTTGGCTACCCTGGGTTTCTGTACTCCTCGGGGTTTCCACATGTGTTTCTCTCTGGATTAAGGCAGTCACATGGGCTATGCACATACCTCCACTCCTTGGTGCACTGCCACTGGGGGCAGCATAATTCCCCCTGTGGGTTGGGCCACTGAGCCATGGTCTATGCTTGCTCACCTCTTTCCCTGGGATTCACTGGTGACTCTCCTTGTGTCAATGCTGTCAAGTGATTGGCGGGCCTCCTGTATGGCAATGGTGGTTACTCTGTGGTGACAAGCCTCCCTTGTGGCAACAATGGTAGCAGTGGCTGTGGCAGACGATCCGTGCAGTTGAGGTGTCTGTAGCAGCTGTGGGCTGCCTGCAAGATGGCACCCCACACTCCTGCTGTCTGTTGATGGGGGCTGCCCTTAGTTCCTGAGTTCCCCACGTTCCTGCCATCTGTAGGCAGAGGCTGCCCTCAGTTCCCGAGGTCCCTGTGTTCCTGCTGTATGTCAGCCAATCTTGGAATATTAGATGTTAGTATAAATGGAGTAGTGTATGCATTATTCAGAAGGAAAAAAAGTGAAATTCAATAACTACCGTATCCAATCAAGTTGTCTTCAAGAGATTAAGTTCATGAATCAAGACAACAAAAAGACACTATAAATATTTGATCATTCAATGCATGTACCCAAATATCACAATGTACCCCATAATTATTATGTCAATTAAGAAAAAATAAATTTAATAAAATGAAAAAATAAATACACAATAATTTATAAAATATACAACTCATTTGCTTCCTAAAAATGGCTGTGTCTTATATTCCAGACAATTGAAAAATAAACCAAAATAAACACCTCATATGGGGAAGTTATGAAAGGATAGGAAAAGAGAGAGAGAGACAGAGACAGAGAGAGAAACTGAAACAGAGACAGGAAGAAAAACCAATCAAATTGTTACTTTTAAAACAGTTTGCAATTGCTAAATTTTAAATGGGCTTTGTCTGGCAAAGAAAGGGAAGAGAAGTCCTAATGTTCTTTGTCCAGGCCAAAAAGGACCAAGAGGAGCTGCTTAAACAATTATTTAATATTGAAAGACTACTAGAGCCTGTTCTGGGAGCAAAGTATGGAAAAACAAATCTTCCTGAAAAGTTCATTTAGGCCCCTAAAGCTATAGTATACGATTATGGAATTATAACTTTCCATTCATGAAACATCCCCCCAATGGCAAATGACTGTTTTTATATCTTGTAGTAAACAGAAAAGAGCAATGAAATGTGATGTCCCTAGATACCCTGCTGGCTTTATGCTTGTATAAAGTCCTCATTTGCCTTCAATGGAAGCTGTATTTCTTGCTTGAAAGACATTGCTCTGTCAGCTTGACTCAGTTTTTTCCATCCCTCCTTGAAGTGTGAGCAGTACAGACCAGCAAAAAAAGAAGACAGACTAGAAGTTCTCAAGTGTGAAATTGAACCCTTCACCAAACACTGAAAATACTCTCTTTGTGGTTCAGCAAAAGTTCCATTAACTTTTGTTTATTTCTGGGTGCCACAATAGTTCTTCTTGATTATATTTAGCCCCAGCTGTGGAAGTAATAGCAATGTCTTGTGAATCAATTAGTATACAGCCAAACTGTCGTACTATAAAACATTTACAAGCACCTCAGCTTGAGAATGTTTATCTCATCTGTACCTTAAATTACAGAAATTCAACCATCCTTATTGCAGATTAGCTTGATTTCCAAGAACTTTTAAAAGTTAGCCATCAGAACTAATGAACTGAGACTTACTATTTTTTTTTCCAACAAAACTAATCTTCTTATGGAATGACATGATAACAGCTGTTGAAGGGACTCTTTTTCACTTACAAAGAGATTTGGGGGCATTTGTACAGTCACTTTTAAATCCATTCTCCCAATATTATTTCTCTCTTTGCCACAGCTGGTTTTCAGTATTCAAAACTATGATCATTACCTTTAATAGGGTGTTTTCTAAGGTGTATTAACTATCCTTTACAGGTAAATCATCTGAGAAGGTGCCTAACAGAGCTCTAGAAACATACTTTCTTAGTTCATTTTATTTTTAGATTTTTTTTCAACTTAAAATATTTTCTCTTCTTTTTGACCAATATCATGTCTAATGTAGTTACTGTCTCTCTTTAAATAGATTGCTCAACACAACAACTTGCAAATCTAATACAGCATTTCACATATCAAAAAAGGAAGTTACGTTTTAGGGCAACTTACAACTGGACTATGAAGGCCTAACTCTTTTCCAAGCAGTCATGATTTTCATTAAATCCCACATAAGCAGTGAAGTGTAATATAAATGTTAATGGATCAAGAAAGATGAAACCTCGGTTGGTGGAAATGAAGTATATAAATCAGTTACGATTAATGGTGTTCATCAGCTCTTTCTGGGATATAGTCCATTCTCTCATGTCCTATACGACCCTATCAGTATAGGATTCCAGGTTCCTATATATACATAACTGTTTGTGCAGGGTGATATACAACACCTAGCACACTGCTGGCCTTCATTAAATATTAAATAGTAAAAATGCACATGCTGCCTCACTCAAAAAGTAAATACTGCCTCATTTTAAAAGGTCTTAATTTTTCATCTGGGTTAGAGACCATACCCTGAATTTGTAGTGCTATCTTTTAAAATGACTTGCTTTATGGAGCTAATTTAATAAATGAGTTAATTGGCCAGGTTTTCAGAGCAGCAGTGGAACAGCAGCCCGGCCTATTCAGCGGTCAGAGTTGCAGGGGAAATTACACAGGTGGGCTCCCAGGGTAGCAGCCCGTTCGTTCCTCTACTGCAGAGGGTCATGCAGTTGCTTCTCTCTAGTTTTCTCCTGAGGTTGACACCTATTGTTGGAAGAGGTACAGACAGACCCAGCCTCCTCCCTTTCCTCACTCCTTGGTGTTCAGCATGGAAAAATAAAAATAAAAAAGTGATCTCACTCTATTGAAAGAGATCATCGTGTTGTATTTCAAATGACTTTACTTCAGCCTTCAGTAGTCACAGGCCACTCAGGTATAGATTTTGTCACAGATGTCTTAGTCTCTCTTTTTTTTTTTCTTTTATTGTGAAGGTACATTCATACAGATAGCATACCCCCATATGGAATGCTTGGTGTCTTAGTTTTTTTTTTTTTTTTTGTCTTTTTCGTGACCGGCACTCAGCCAGTGAGTGCACCGGCCATTCCTATATAGGATCCGAACCCGCGGCAGGAGCGTCGCAGCACTCCCAGCGCCGCACTCTATCAAGTGCGCCACGGGCTCGGCCCTTGGTGTCTTAGTTTTAACTTCACACATTTTCTCCCTTTTAGGAAGGGGTATTATAACCCCAGTGAGCTATCAGCTCAGCCCCACCACCACTCTCTTCTGAGGCTGGGGACTTGTTTCCCAGAATCCCCTGTCCTTTCCGGTACCAGGCTAGTTTGCCAAAAAGAGGCAGTCATGGAAGGCAAAATAAAGAGAGAGTCATTACTCCTGGAAGGCCGCCAGAGGTGGTAGCATTGAGGATCTCTTTGCTAGCTCGCACCTAGCAGGCCCAGTGGTCACACACAGCCTAATCTTAGATTTCACCACAAGCTCAACTTTCCCAGCCATTCCAGTACTTTGAACTGAAATTACTAATGACTGTGTTTTCAATCTGGTGCTGCAAAATATCCAGCTCCTGCCACAGTTGTGCAAACCCTAATTCCTGTATTGAATCCTTTATTTCCGGAATAGCTACAAGGGCTGTTTTCCTTACTGGACTCAGACTGACCGAACCCAGACAGAGTGATGTATTGTGATATTATATAACCTTATATCTATTCTGATTTATGAAAAAAAGAAATTATTGACAAATGTCCGCACTTCATTGTTAATAAGAATACTTACAGTACATTGCATGAATGAGTATGAAAAACCTATGTATTGTGACACCGTGTTTAAGAAACTCTTGCTCTATTGTTATTGTTATTATTACTCTTCTGTCATATTTTTGCTACTTAAATTCTCTCTTGTAAAGCAATAGCTTGAATTGATGCATGTTGTTCATTTAAATAATAATTACCCACATATGTATGTTGGCAATTATATATGGGTGTATATATACTATAATATATATAACATTTAATATCTGTGTAATTGTATATGAGAATATATATTATATATATATTATATATAAATATATACAGATATACAGATAATATATATTATATATATTATAGTATATATGTACACAAGTATATATATGTGTATATATATATATATAAAACAACACTGTAACACAAATACAAATCTACATGCTTTACCCTCATTATGCAAACTCTCCTCAGGGGACACATAACACATTCCTGAGTTCCCTGCTTATTTATGGTAACCTTCTGTGAATCCTGAAACCCTGCACAGTGACCCACCTGCTCTCTTGTCTAGTCAGTTACAAAGAAACAATTCCCTTCCTCTTGCCCTGCCCCACATCATCACTTTGTATTAATTCTTCCTCTTTTCTGTCAGGAGCCTTCTGAGTGAAAAGTAATTGCTGCTAATTTACCAAGCAGTGTAACAAATATAGGCTTTGAGTGGAAAAACCTGTGTTCGAATCCACCTCTTACTGGATACTAAATACAGGGTATGCTACTTAAACTCTGTGGCCCTCAATATTCTCACATAATAATTCTACATGTAAAAGTATATGGCAAAGATTAAGTCCTGTAAAGCCCCAGTAATGTGTCTACCACATCCTAGGTATTCAACAAATGTTAGTTTACTGGACAAGACTTGCCCTCTCTAAACTCCAGTTTCCTCAGCTGTAAAAGGAGGCATTAATTACACTAACTCATGACAGTTTGTGAGACAAAATGCGATTGTGCTTAGCACAGGGCCTGAAGTTATAAGAAGTTAGTCAATGGTAGCTGCTTGTGTTGGTGGAGTTCTTGTTTTTGTAAATCCCTCACTTGGCATATGATTTGCGAGTTTCTCAAAAACAATTCTCTGTCTCTTTTTAAATTTTTCTAAACCAATCCCAAGATAGACCTGCCTTTCTCAAAATTACATTGGATGTCCAGAAACTCTTCCCTGGCCCTGGCCCTGGAGTCACTCTGGCTACTCTGCTGGGGTTTTAGTGTATGTCTTGCTGACTTGAGAAGACTCCATTGCTGTTATGGCTTTTTGTATTCACTGAATATCTGTGATGATGAGTTTTGTGTATCAACATGGCTGGTTATTCAATCAAACACTAATCTAGTTATTGCTGTGAAGGTATTTCTGTAGAGGTGATTAACATCTACAATCAGTTGACTTCAAGAAAAGGAGATTATCCTCAATAATATGGGTGGGCCTCATTCCATCAGTTGAAATGCTTTAAGAATAAAACAGTTTTCCCTGAGGAAGAAGAAATTCTACCTGTGGACTACAGTGTCAGCTCCCGCCCAACAGTTTCTGGCCCAGCAGCCTTCAGATTTCAGACTTGCCTAGCCAGTCCCTAGAATCACGTAAGCCAATTCCTTGCAATAAATTTCTTAATATAACCCTGCTTCAACCAAGGTTCTCTTGTAGAACCTCGACTCATACAACATCCTAATGCCTATGTTAATTTGCTTCCTATCTCAGTAATTGCAATTTAGAGAAATACATAGTTTATTATGACTTTAAAGATTAGCCTTGAATGATATGAATCTCAAAACTCTAATGTAAAAGTGAGGACTGAATAAATAATTGTGGTCCACTTTTTACTGATAAATAAGACTTATTTCACTTAATTTCACTTGTATTGATCGCATCCCCCTTTTGCCACTCTACTCCCACTACTATTCCAAACTAAGAAAAACAATAGATTTGTTTAAACTGTGGAGTTTGTTAGTAGATGCTTAAGAGAATATATGTTTTAAGATAAACAAATATAAGCAATAAAATCAAGTATTGTTCACAAATAAAACAAATTATGGGTGGTCAAATGAGAAAGAAAAAGATAAGGAAAGCTACTGACCTATAGATATAAGCAAATTTTTATTACTTGGATACATTGAACATTTCATGAAGCTGCTTATAGTCATTATTGTAAAACAGTAGATAATTTAGAAAAGCATATTTTTTGAAAAGCTTAAAGATAGGGATAGAATTCAATAGCACACTATTTTTCTTTGGTCTGTCTCACCAATCCTTACTTTGTCCCTATGCTGCTGTAGCACTAACAGGATTGTTACTATTTAATGAGTTAAAATGTTTACATAGCTAGTATTTATAAATTACCCCATTGCTAACAAGCGTTACTGAGTACCTGCTTAATAAGTCCTAGGAAGTACTAGTTCTCTAATCTTAGAATCATTATTGATAACACTAAAACTATGAAGGTCAAGGATAGGATCTGCAGCTTTTTTTGGTAGTTTCGTTTCATCTTGCCATTTGTCTTCACATGCCTTTCTCTGACATCCCCCTTTTCTTCCTACATCTCATCTCTACATTCTATCCTTGTCCATTTCTCCCTCTCTCAATGACAGACTAAATGTTTGTTTTCTCCTAAAACTGATATGTTGAAATCCAACCACCAGTGTGATGTTATTAGGAGGTGGGCCTTTGGGAGGTGGTTAGGTCATGGAGACAGAATGCTCATGATTGGGATTTGTGCTCCTGTAAAAGAGACTTCAGTGACCTCCCTCACTCCTTCTACCATGTGAGGACACAGTGAAATTATAGCCATGTATGAACCAGAAGCAAGCCCTCACCAGACACTGAATCTTTGAGCACATTGAACTTGAACTTTCTAGTCTCCAGAACTGTGAGAAATAAATTTCTATTGTTTGTAAGCCACCCAGTCTATGGTATTTTTGTTATAGCAGTTTGCATGGACTAAGACACTCCATTTCTGTCTTTCTCCTCTGCCTTCAATTTCCTTCTCCCTTTCCTCCTCTTTTTTTATTTTTTCTTTTAGTTCTTCACTCCCCTTTCTGGACTATTTCACAAGCATCTTTCTCCATTATCTGTTTTCTAAGTAAAGGATCAACCCCAGAAGTAAGACTCTGATCCTATCACAACTTGGCATTTCTCTAATACTCAGGGCTGCAGTTTGTACATCTGCATCTGTTGGTTCAGCATGCTACTTTGTGTGAGAAGCATCATGTTCTTTTAGTTCTATGTAGCCTTGGAACACATTTCAGGAGAATTGCTTGCTCTCTTGTCATTGACATGGTGAGCAAATGAAATCCTGAAGGAATCTGCACACAGAGAGTTCGGTTCTCCTGCTGTGATGGGAAGGAGGCACACCGGTAATAAGCGACGATGGAATTTCCAGTTGGCGTCCTAAGTAGTAGATCGTGCCTGTAGTTAGATTCTGACTGTGTTCCCCTTACTGAGCTTGGTTCTCCAGACTTTCCGTGAAATCTGTGAGCTTTTTAAGATCTTTTAAACCTATTCCTTTTCTGCTCAAATTAGCCAGTGTTGTCTCTATTGTTTGTAATCAAGAACCCTGTTTGGCTAGCACATTTTTAAAGTGTTCTATCATTTTATGTGTGGTGTCTCAGCTGAATGATGTGGGATGTGAGGTGGGGGAAGGTAATGGGCAGGGACTGTGTCAGCTGGTTGAAAATGCCTCTTTAGCTCTGGATATCCTGACACAGAGTCCTGTACCATATAACTGCTTAATAAATGGTGACAACTTGATAAATGATTGAGATTCTAGAAAGCTTGCTACTGATCTCTGCTGAAAGGATGACAGGAAAACATTCCTCAGATCACTCTTCCACTGGCTCTTTGAGATATTATTTGCAAGTTACTCTTTGTGCCTATGAAGTGAGAAAAAGTTAGTCCCCAGTGTAGCTAAGAAGGGTTTCAAATTACAAATGAATGAATGTGTATGAGGCACTTGCAACTCCTTGAAAGAAATTATATAAAAATGACAGGTTCTCATGCTATTAGTCATTCATCCAAAAATTATAAAAAATTATTTTTCTATTATAAAATTAATAAACACCTAGGCCATAAACTTAGAATGTACAGAAAAGCTTAAGGTAGAAGTAATAATTTGTAGAGCTGGGCCGTGGCTCACTTGGGAGAGTGTGCTGCTTATAACACCAAGGCCACAGGTTCAGATCCCTATATAGGGACAGCTGGGAAAAAAAAAAGAAGTAATAATTTGTAATTCCAGGATTCAAAGTACATAGTTAATGTTTTGTATAGTTACTAAAAATTTTCCAAAGGGCAGCAATATTTTTTTGCTGTTCTCATTATAGAATCATGTAAACATTTAAGAGTTGCTTAAGTTCATAGCTTTTATGTATGCAAAAATTTCCTTGAGATTTAAGTATTATTAATCTAGAGATCAAATTACAACTGTTGGGGATGCATAGACATTAAAAGTTAGCCTTCTTTGGTGAGTGTTTGGTGCACCAGGCAAAGAGAATGGCAGAAAGCCAAAGTCTGAGTGTAGAGGTGTAAAAAGAACAAAGGTGGAGCAATAGGCAGGTATCACATCACGAATAGCTCAGACATTTGAAATTTGTACTGAAATTAGTGAAGATCTGTAGAAGGAATCAAAGCAGCAGAATGAGGTAATCATATTTTCTTTCTTGAAATCTCATTCATCAGCAGTTTGGGAGAAGATTTGAGAGTAAAGGATAGAGCAAGACCACAAGCAAGTTACTTCCTTGCAGTAGTCTGGTAGCAATGCTAAGACTATAAACAAAAGCAGCAGCAATGGCATGGAGAAGGGGAAAAGACTACAGAATCCCCAAGTGAGGTAAACAAGAGAACTTACTGATTATTTAGATATTAAGGTATGGAGTAAAAAAGGCCACTTTACCAAAGCTACCTTTAGTAAAGGTAATTGGTTACCTTGCTGTTAATTGCACAGGCAAAAGGAAGCTGCTTTGACTTCCACTCTGAAATTCACTCCTTTGCAAAATCTCTGAATAATGAAGCGTGGAGGAAAGGGCAATGGTTAATTCGCATTCTTACTTAACCTGTACTTTCTTAGTTCCATCAAGGAACTCTCAACTTTTCTCATAAAACAGTAATAAAATAAGTTTATACTAAGATGTTGCAGAGTGGTTGCAGACAATGTGGATGAAAGATTATCTGCATTGAAATCTCAAAGGGGTGGACATGGGATATCTGCATTTTAACAAGCATTCAAGAATGTTTTTATGCCTAGTCAATTTTGATAACCACCATGAGAGATTTAACATCTCAACTCTCCCAAGAGTATTTTAACCGATGAACACAGAACAAAATAATGCAGTTCAATATGTGTTTATTCGGTACTTTTATTGCCTTGCTAAATGTTGTTTGCTTTTCTAGGTTATTTACAGGAGAACAGTAAAGAAGGAAGGAAAGAAGGAAGATCTGCCCACAGGACAAATAAATAAATAGGTAATGCTAGAATTTAAGTATTCATTAGCAGTTTAGAAGAGATATTTTTGTAGCACTGGTGGGAGAATCCCTCCCTGGAAGCTTTAAATCCCAGTCCAAATACCTACTTTGTTTCTACATATAAACCCTATCTTTCCAGGAAAACTTAAAATACAACTTATCCTAACTTTTTAAAAGTGAATCTTACAGATTTTCTCACCTATTGTTAGGGCCACAAATAGGATGCACCTCAGTCCTTCCATAAGCTTCTACTGCCTTTGCATTTGCAATTGTAAATGGTTTTGTAATATTGTTCTAGATATTCTAAACATAATTGATTTTTAACAAGGAATTGGTTATAAAGCTCATTTCAGAGTCTTTTAGTTTTAATTGGAAACATAAAAAGAGAACTAAGGGTTGTAAGGAATTGATTGAATCATATAAGCCAATGTATAATCTGAAATTAAAATTCCACATCACAAAACAATTACTTGCAGTGATTTAAAAGGTAAAATTTAAAAGTCTGATTATTTCATTCTTTGCTAGGTGGGGAAAAGTTGAACATATCACATTGACAGTGTTTAAAATAGAAAACATATTCAACATCTGTTTAACCTCAATTGGAAGGAGATTTCCTTTAAAGTATTTCTTATGCCTTTTAGATTGCTTCATATTATCGAGGGGCTCCATTTCCACTATATATAACTACCTATTTATTTTATTTTATTTTTTTTATTTTTTATTTTTTTTTTTGGAATTAGGATATTTACCTATTTAAAGTGCCGAATAGCTTTACAGGAAGATTGGGCTGCAGTTGAAAATACAGGAAATTCAATAGACGTAAAAATCTGGCTTAGTTTTCTTTGCCGTTGTGATGGAGTAATGCTAGATGATTTTAGGTTAATGGAGCAAAAGTATTTTTAGAAATCACTGGACCTTAAATAGATTCTAAAGCAGTAGGAATAAGATTTGAGAATTTTTAACAATTTTTTTAAAATTTACATTTACAGTTTTGTCATAACGTGAAAGCATTGGAAGAAACTTAGACTTAAAGTCTAAGGGCTCAATAAAGCCCTTATTGAGCATTAGATGAGCTTGAGAATGAAAACTTATTTCAAGAGTAACAGTTGATTATCTGTAACATTAATATGAGTGTTCATGTCTAACTTCTTCCCTCCCAGGTGACTAGTGAAATGGAAAGTAGAATATAAAAATGTAGAGAAGATGCATCCAGTGGAAAATAAGAAAGTGAGCTATTCACACCCAGAAACTTTAAGAAATTTCTGCAAGAACAAATCTAAGAAAGGGAAAAATGACTGGTGAATCCCTACCTACAAAGTTATGGGTTTCAGAGGAAGTAAGAGCAAGAGACTCCAGCATCTCCCCCATCCCCCACCTCACTGCCACCCAATTTCCCCTAATTCCCAGGGACAGAGGCTGGAGGCAAGTGCCCATGAGACAGTGTTCACATTAGCTGGGGAACCCCTGGTGGTGCTCACTCCCTTGCCTCCTATACAAACACCCTCAAGGTGGATTATCAAATCAGGCAAAGAGCTGATGTATGGCTATGGTCATCTTCCAGCAAGGGGAAGTGGGCAAGGTCAAGCGCACAAGGGAAGTGAAGATTGGAGAAGAATATCACAGCAAGTTTCTGGAAGCCATATCAAAGAAGGGAAAGACACTCAACCCCAAATAAACCTTCCTGCCACAGTGGCCTCAGGCTCATGTGCCATCCAGACTGGTCCCAGAGAAGTGAGATTCTGGAATGACACAAAAAATTACAGTAACTCTAAATGGTTATTTTTTTCTCCTTTTATCTAAATCTGGCAGATTAGCATAGGAATCCAAGCACTGTCATAAAACCAATTTCAGCTCCCACCTAGACAATATTAGACCTTCCTCTATGGTGAACAGTGATGATGACGGTGCCAATGATGATGGTGGTGATAATGATTATAATGACAACTACCATTCCTTGAGCAATTACCATGTGCATCACACAGTGCTAAGCTCTCTCTTGTATTTTTTCTGTTAATCATAACAGAAGTCTTAGAAGATAGGTGCCATTATTAGGAATATTTTATAAATGAGGATTTGAGCTTAGAGAGGATTACGCACTTGCCTAAGCTCATATATCTAAAGAATCCTTTTGTCACTATACAGTGTCCTTCTTTGTCTCTTTTTATACTTCTTCGTTTGAAATCTATTTTATCTAAGTGTGGCAACTCTTGCTCATTTTGGTTTCCATTGGTGTGGAGTACCTTTTCCTATCCCTTCACTATTAGTACATGTGTGTCTTTTTTGGTGAAGTGAGTTTCTCGCAGGCAGTATATAGTTGGGTTTAGCTTTTTAATCCATTCAGCCAGTCTATATCAGTTAAGTGGGGGATTTAATCCATTAACTTTCAAGGTTGTTATTGAAAGGTATTGCCTTATTCCTGCCATTTAATTAATTTTTTATGGTTGTTTTATAAAGAAAAAGCAGATTTTAATTTAGGATGAGAAAACCAAGAAATATCACTGAATTTAAGAACTGCATTTATAAAGTTAGAGAAGGCAAACATGAAATGAGAATAAACCAAGATCTGAAAGACCTGAACACAGATTTTAAAAGAATAAAAAGATTACTGACTTAAAAAGCATAGTGAGAGCAGAGCACAATAGATTGAAGAAAAGTAAATTAGTAATATAGAAAATAAGAATGAGAATTCTTCCAAAAATTAAGAAAAGAAATAAAATAAAATAAAATCCCACCTATGCATCCTTCCGGGGGGGGGGGGATCTCTCAGATAATTGGTCCTTTAGATCAAGATTTTAATCAAAGTAGAAAATTCAGAAACAGAGATACAGTGGTATTAAAACAATTATCAGTGAACAACAAAACCCATGGAACATAAATAATTTTGATAACTATGGTGCATTAATTTTTTATTAAGTAACAAATTGCCACAATCTTAGTAGCTTAAAACAATACAAATGTATTACCTTACTTGTTTTATAGGTCAGAAGTCTGACATGGTCTCACTGGGCTAATACCAAGATGTTGACAGAGCTGCATTTCTTTCAGGAAGCTCTGGGGAAGAATTCATTTCCCTGCCTTTTCCAGCTTCCAGATTCTGTCAACATTCCTGAGTGCATGGTCCCCATCTTCCATTTACAAAGCCAGCAGCATTGCATCTCTCTGATCATTCTTCCATAGTCACATCTCCCTTTGACTTCTTTCTTCTGCTTCCCTCTATTTTAAAAACCCTTGTGATTAGAATGAGACCATTATCTACTGGATAATATAGGATAATCTCCCCATCTCAAGGTCCTTGACTTAATCACATCTTAATCACAAAGTTCCCTTTGCCAGGTAAGGTATATATAATTACAGGTTTCAGGAATTAGGGCATGGACACCTTTGGTGGGGGGGAGAGCATTTTCTGCCTACCACATTTGGTAATAAAACAATTTAAACATCAAGGCTATTCTTATATAATTATAAAAATTAATATCTTAACTGTTCTACTAAGTTTTCAGTATTATTTGTTTTCCTGTGATATTTCCTTTGACTCTGGTCTTCAATGTTCCTTTTCCTGATTTTGCAAACTGACTTTCCTAAGTTCCTATGTTTGGCTTTTGAAACCTGACACTGATTTCAATATCTTCTTCTAAGTTGGTGTGAAAATAGAACAGCTCAGCATTATATAATATTACACTCCTATGAGAAACCTAAAGATAGAAACAAAATTAAAATGCCCATCATTACATCCACTCTTTCACCCTTAGATGGGTTATGTGAAGGAAATTCGGGAGAGCCTATGTTGGGATATGGAGATGGTAAATACAAACTAATATATGAATTACAAACTAAATGTAAATTACAAGTTGATTCTTAAATTTCTTAAATGGTGTGTTTTAGTCTACATTAAAGAATTAAACCATGATTTTTAATATGATCTGTAATTTAAAGTCATAAAAAAGCATATATGCTTATAAAATGTTTATATAAATACACATTTATATATATATGTTCAATCAAGGAAGAAATAAGACTTTAGCTCAGAGAACCTGTCACCTGAAGCAGTTTATCTTTACATACTATTACTCAAAGGGTGGAACTAAGAGAAATGTAAATATAAGTTATGCTTGAACAACTCCTTTGACTAAAACCCTGAATTCTTTTTAACTGATGAAAGAAAAATGAGATTTGATATTTCCAGTACAGTTCAAAAAATAGTTTTAACTTCTGCCTGCTAACAGAGATTATCATTTGTAACCTAAATCTGTTAGTATTTTTTTGGACATTGATTCATTAAAAGAAAATTCACAGGCAAGCCATTACTTCCAGTTGTCTGAAAAGCAAAAGGAAATAAATTGGCATGAAGAGTTTTAGGCAGAAATGAGAGCGCTGCTTGCTTGCTTCCTTCCAATATGTTTAAGGAAAAATTTGTAGCATTATTTCTAAATTGGAAATTTTGATCAAAATATACCCAATCTTCTGAATTTTAAAGAAGGAGGTATATAATGAAAATATTGGCAAAGTTTTTAAACTATTACATATATTTTAATGAAGTATATAACTGGAACTACTAAATTTGAAGCCACATTTTAAGAGTGACATGAATGAATTCTCAGGAAGTGGTAACTGAGGTGGTGGGAAACATACCATAACAAAATGACTGACTGAATGGAGAAAGTTCCATTTGGAAAAAATAAATCTAAGAGTAAAGTCAAGTAGATACAGTCTGTGTTGTCCTCTGGGCTAGATGTGTTCTGATTGCCACTCCAGCCCCACACTCTACCTTTCTAGACCTGAGAGCCTACAAATCCTGCAATTTCTATACCCTACCATTTCTAGACCAGGGGTCAGCAAACTGTTTCTATGAAGGGTCAGAGAGTAAATATTTGGGTTTTGCCGGCCAAATACTGTTGCAAATACTCATCCCAGCCATTGTAGTCTAAAATGAGTTACAGGCTAACTTTTTATGTAAAAGGAGGCTGTGAGCCTGTTCTAGATTCCCACCTGTGGACGAGTGAGTCTGGGGTATACAGGTTATAGACTACTAGCCTTGTGATACAAGGAGAGCTTAAAAGAATAGGATTATTTGAGTACCAAGAGATAATATTATCACAAATGGTACAAACACAGAGCTCCCTTTTTACATATGAAAATATAAAAAATTATTAGAACTGTGAAGGCTCAGTTGCAAAAAAAAAAAAAACACACAGGAATCATTCTGATGAATTATTTATTTTAAAAAAACCCTCTAAGAAATAAACTTATTTATAAAATAGGAAAATAAAATAATTTTTAAAAGTTAGTGTTCTCACAAAAGCATCAATATTAGATCAGGGAAATTTGATTTTAGCTGAGCAGAATTATGTGGCAGAGACTATGTGCTCAACAAAGTCTGATTATTAATCTTCTCCATTTCCCTGTCTCTCTTGTCCATATGACTGAGTTCTAGCCTATGAAATATGAATAGAAATAATGTACATTAATTTCAGACCTGGCCCCTTAAAAAAATTCCATGTAATTCTTCACTGTTTCTTCACCTCCTGGCTGAATGTAAGGAGGTCTGAGGCCCTAACAAGGTAAGAACCCCAAGATGAGTGGTCAAGTAGGGGTTGTGGGGACAGCCACCTGGGTCCCTGACCATCCAAGGCTTTTCACTGACCAAAACACAGGTAGAGACTTAATGTAAATGAGCAATAAACTTTTATTGTGTTAGGCCACTGATAGACCATAACTTACTCTAACAAATAGACGCAATTACTGTATTTTTAAGACTCTGAAGATAGTGACTAATACAGTGGATGCTGCATACAATTAGTTTTTTCTAAAGTTAAAATTTTTTCCAGAGCTCAGAAAAAGAGAATAAAGGAAGAAAAAATAAGATAATGGAGAAAAGTGTAAGAGAATTAGAGAACTAATATACAAATGATAGATGTGAAGAAAGAACCAAGATGGAGAATTACAATATCCAAAGATCCCTGGACTAAATGAAGAGCAAATTGTCAGTTTGAAAATCCTACCAAACATTGGGAAAAATTAATGAAAAGATTACTACATGTTGAAGAACACAGCTCTTTCTAAGGTAAATTCTTTTTCAAAAAAAAAGTTGTAATCATTGTTTTTTAATCCTACAAAAATCTGAGGAGAATTAAATCAAGTGGTCATCAAAGGAGAAAAGTCAATATTAGTGTTCTCATCTAGGTACTACATGCCAGAAGACAATAGAGCATTTTCTGTAGGATATTTAGGCAAAGCAGTTATAATCCATGATGATCCTGCCTGAGCTAGTTGTCAGAGAAGTACAAAGATGTTCTCAAGTCTGGCATGGCTCAGAAAACATACCTCTTAAAAGCCTACCAAGAAAATTATGCATAAAGAATTAATCTAGCCAATCAGGAAAGTGATAAAATAAGAATCCTAAGTGCATATTACAGACACATTATACACTCATGGCAATAAACTTCATGACCAATAAAACTATGTAATGTGTAAACAATAGCTGTGAACAATATTATATTACACAGTGCAACTGCAGCAGCCACGGAGATACAGCACTCAGCTCTCCCATCAAGAGAGCACTTGCCATTCAGGGGCAAGGCATCCACTGAGCTGACAGCCTCCAGATAGGAGTGCTTTCAAACTCTTTCTCAGCATTCAAGCCAAGGCCATATACTTCCCGGGCATCCCTCAGCCAGTGACCTAGTGTGACAAGGGCACTGGGACTTGGCCATTTCTGCCCAATTGTAGGACTCTTTTAACAGCAGTCTGTTTGGATGCTCCAGGTTGAGCTGGCTGACACTTTGTCAGATCTGCAAGGCAGGGTGAGGCTCTCCCTGCTCAATCTTGCTTCTTTGTCCCTTCTCTTTCACAGGTCTCAGATCTGTATCACGTTCTGAAGATTCTCTCTGTGCAATCCTGTTTCCTCCCCTGTTTATCTTTCATACACACCCCCTCCCAATTAACCTCTGACATTCATAACTTTATCTCAGCCTCAGTTTCTAGGAGGTATCAACTGACAAAACAACTATTAAAAATAATGCTTTAAATAAAAAAATATTTAACTGGCATAAAAATAGCATATCAACCAATGGAACAGAATTATATAGAATATATTATATAGAACAGAATAGAGTATCAATCAATGGAACAATGAAATAGAGAGCCCAGAATCAAATCCATGCATATATGGTCAGCTGGTCTTCGACAAGAGTGCCAAGAACATACAATGGGAAAGGATACAACAAATGATGTTGGGAAAACTAGATGTCCACGTGCAAAAGAATGAAATTGGACTCTTTTCATACACTATACACAAAAAGTAACTTAAAATGGATTAAAGATTTTTAACATAAGATTTGAAATCATTAAACTCTTAAGAAAAAACACAGGGAAAAAGTTTCTTGGCATTGGTCCTGGCAAAGATTTTTTGGATATAACACCAAAAGCACAGGCGACAAAAGCAAGAAAAGATGAGTGGGATGATGTTAAACTATAAAGCTTCTGCACAGTAAAGAATCAACAGAGTGAAAAGGAAACATACAGAATGGAGAAAATATTCACAAAATATATATCTGACCAAAGCTTAGTTTCTAAAAAAAAAAAAAAAAAAAAATCCTAAAACTCAATAGCAAAAAAGAGAATAACCTGATTTAAAAATAGTCAAAAGACTTGAATAGATTTCTTCAGAGAAGGCTTATAAATGGCCAACAGGTATGTGAAAAGATATTCAACATTGTTACCATCAGAGAAATGCAAATCAAAACCACAATGAGATACTACCTCACACCTGTTAAGATGTCTATTATTTAAAAAAAAAAAAAAGGGAAAGAACAAGTGTTGGTAAGATTGTAGAAGGTGAAACCCTTGTATGCTGTTGATGGGAATGTAAAATGATGCATCTGCTATGGAAAACAGTACAGAAGTTCCTCAAAAAATTAAAAATAGAACTACCACATGATCCAGCAATCCCACTTCTGGGTATATACCCAAAAGAATTGAAATAAGTATGTTGAAGAGATATCTGTGCTACATTGTTCATTGCAGCAGTATTCACAGTAGCCAAGACATGGAAACAATCCAAATGTCCATCAACAGATGAATGGATAAAGAAAATTTAACACAGACATAAATGGGAATATTATAATTCAGCCTTATAAAAAGAAAATTCTGTCATTTGTGACAACATGGATGGACCTGGAAGACATTATGCTAAATAAAATAAGTCAGTTACAGAACGAAAAATAATGCATGTTTTCTCTTATATGAGGCATTTAAAATAGACAGACATGTAGAAGTAGATAATAGAATGGTGGGTCCTGGGGAAGGGCGAAAGTGCGTTTGGGGAGTTGTATTTAATGGATATAAAGTTACAGGTATACAAGATGAATTAATTTCAAGGATCTGCTGTACAACATAGTACCTAAGGTTAACAGTAAGGTATTGTGCACTTAAAAATTTGCTAAGAGGGTAGATCTCATGTTACGTGTTCTTACAAAAAAATTTTTAAAAATCCACAAAGGGAAACCTGGAAATTTTTATTACTTTGATTGTGATAATGGTAACACGAGTATATACACGTTTCCAAACTCACCAAATTCTGTAAATCAATTATGGGCAGTTTTTTGTATATCAGTTATACCTAAATAAAAGTGGAAAAATATAAAGATATTTAGAAGATACTGTATAAAGTTATTATTATTTTTTAAATTCCAAAATCTGAGTGTTAATAGAAGAGAGGGAAAAAATAAATGCAAATGAAATCTTTTATTTTTCATAGTCTATGGGAAGTATAATGGAGACTCTAATTTTCTTGATTTTTGTGTATGAAGATTAAAACATATTTAAAAATTAAATCTACACAATAAATAAAACAAAGGAGGTAACTTCAAAATCACTAAAGAAAGAATTGCATAAGGATAATATAAAAATTGTATTTGGTAAATGACAGAATAAACTTCACTCAACAAAAACTTGAGAAAAGACACATAACTTAGTATAATATAACTGAAGTAAGCTATTATTTATCATATTAACATGAATAGGTTATTTTTTCTTCTTAAAATAACCCCCCAAAACCTCATAATAGATCAAAAAGGAAAACTGAAATATATAATTTTTATAAAAGACATACTGAAAAATAACAGAGTTATTGTTTAAATGTGATGAATGAGCAGAAATATAAAGTACATATTAATAAAGAAGATATTTGTTAATAATGTTGATGTCAAAAAACTAAAATTCAATGGAAAAAACTTTGCGTGAGGAAAAGAGAAATGTTTCTTATTCAGACAGTTTAACTGTGAGCTCGCTTTATGTTCTCCTGAACAGAGGAATGATAAATATATAAAGCTAAATCAGTAAGAAACATTTCTCTGAATCTTTGACAGATCAAGTGGATAAAAAGTAAAAAATGAAACCAAGGAATTGAATGTATATATGTATACACACACACATACATCATGATACTATAAATGCCATGAAACACTTACAAAATAATAATTCAAACTACACCAAAAGAGAACCTAAAAATTTTTTTCTTAAAATAGAAATCAATAAGGACAAGCTCTTTGATCAGATGGGTGGTGGTCATGAGAATTCACCTCACGGCCCTCCTGGCACAGAGTACACAATTGAATGAAGGCTGGATGCTACGTTTTGAAATCTGTCCCCAAGGCCATGCATCCTCAGGGCCCTTCTCCAACAAAGGCTGAGTGCAGTGGTTACAGTTAGGCAGATTCATGCCTGGGAGACTGAGGACTACATTTTCAGCTAAATGTTTCCAGGACTCCTCAACAGTTTTGTCCAAACTTTCTTAAACTGCCCAGTAGTCTAGCATATTTCCACCCAAACTTCCCGCCTTCTCTCTCTCACTTGTGGTCAGTGTTTCATTGCTGCATGATGGCTCTACCAGCTTTGCCCACTTTCCTCCCTGTTTCCTTTCACACAAGCATTTCCTTTAATTAAATCCTTGCTCATTAATCCTGTCTTGGCATCTGCTTCTTGGATAACTTACACTAACACAACGTGCAATTAGACTAGAACTAATGCCAATAGAATACACAGAAACTGCAAATATACAAATATTAAAATTAACTACTAAATAATTTTTGAATCAAAAGAGAAAACTGAAACTACAATTATGTACTTACAAACAATACTACATATTGAAACTTATAATCAAAATTGTGATTAGAAGAAAATTTGCAACCCAAATGCTTTTATTAACAAATAAGAAATGAAAATGAAAATAAATTAAACAAATTAAAAAATTTAAGAACATAGAAAAAATGAACATACCTAAGCACAACAGGAAAAAGTAATTAATAGGAATTAAACCAGGCATCAATAAGATAGGAAACAAACATAGTATAATTTGATAATTATTTTCTTACCAGCAGTGGTTTTTTCCTGGATTAATATAAAAATAAAAAAATAGGTATTAAACATTTGTAGTAAATGTGCTGAAGTAGTCATAAATAAATAAGATAGGTAAAAACTATAAAATTATAATTATATGATGAAAAACATAAAATAATCATGATTAAATTTATGATTTTTGAAAGACTTACACTTAATTCAAACTTGCTGAAGATGATGTCATATGCCAAATAGATCAATCAAAAATTAGCAAGGAGTAATCTCACTCGTCATCAAACAGATTGGCTCAAAATTTCATAGGTGAGTTCTTTTTTTTGTAATTTTTTTACTGACAAATAATAATTGTATATATTTATGGTATACAATGTGATGTTTCAATACATGTGTACATTGTGGAATGAGCAAATCAGGCTAATTAACATATCCATCAGATAAGTGAGTTCTTTCAAACTTTTTGGTAACATACAATACATATTTTATCTACAAATGTCTAGGGTATATATAAAGCAAGAAAACTTACCAATGTGTTTAAATAAATTTTTTATAGCCATGATAATAAACCACAACTAGGGAGGAGAAATGAATCAATCAATTACAAATATTGAAGCAAAAATTGTAAATAAGGTATGGCAAATCTGATCAGAGAAGTCTATTCAGAAAAGATTGTATTAAGAATGGGCTGAAGAGTAGGATTTTGACTCACAGATCTAGGGCATTTCAACAAGAAAAAAGTTCAGTGAAATCCCAGGGGCATAGCAAAAAAGACCCACACATGTAGGATAACCATTGTTCTCAGTTTGCCTAGAACAGCATTTGCTTATGCCTGCTCTCCCGTGTAATTATTAATAGCACCTCTTCCACTTGCAAAGCCGTCCTCGGGTCTTCCTGTCTGCTTAGGATGTTAAAAGGTGTAAAAAAACATTGTGTCCAGTCTTAACTATAACACAAAAAGCTGAATAAGCTACACAATTATAATTTCATTTGAACTGGAGACCTAAGGTCAAAAGGCAATCAAGTAGCTTAAATCTAATAAAAAAAGAGGAATTTTCTAGGAAAGATGGGACACAAGCCCATTACAACACAGAGCACAAAAGGAAGAGTTGCCATCACAAACAGATCAAAAAATTAACTGAAATGTTTAATAAATTGCTACAGGCTACTCGTAGGTGGTAGGAAGAGAATAGATGCCATAGACACAAGGGGAATTTCCACCCACTCAGCCTCTTTTCTGTGGATTCTACCAGGTACTCATGAGAAACTCTTATGCCAGGGCAGAAAAACAACAAAAATCTAACTTTTTGTTATGGCTTGGAGGAGGGGAGAGGCCACCACTGCAAGAAAGATACAAAGCCCTGCCAGAACAATCCTCACCCCTGACTTTAAAGCACGTCCAGAAAGGGCAGCAAACCCTGTCACCCCCAGAGCATAGATAAACATCCACTGCAACTGGAGAAAAGATAGAAGAAAAAAATTCTTCTCCCTCTAAGGAGACACAGGAAACCATGCTCAAGCCTCTCACTAGAGGAGGAGCAAGAAACTCTCAATAACTACCAAAAGTATAAGGAAGTGTTTGCCTGCCAGGGAGATGAGAGGCAGGATCACTGACAAAGGCCAAGGGACACAAGGCCTGCCTAAGAATGAGGCTGGGACAGAACAACAGAGAAACCCCCTGCCATTCCTATAATGAGATTAGAAAGTACCAAATAACAAGCAACAAATGTCTATCCCTGTAGAGAGAGGTAAGAGAATCGAGACACCCACTATGAGGCGCAGGCAAAAGGGAAGGCTGAAAACTGAAGGTGGAGCAGAATCATTCAGACAGACCCTGTGGCAACCCAGCCCCCAAGACAGACACCAGATAACCCTCCAGGAACTTAAAGTCTGTGATATACAGAAGGAAACAATAGCAACAACCACAATCAAACCAGCTCAGATACTGTGTAGATTGAGTCAACCTCCTGCACTACTGGTCCAGCAAAAGAGGCATGTACACTTGCAGGCATACACAACAGTACTTCAAAAAGTTCATGGAAAAATGGAATTGAAAGATAATATGAATCTTTCCATGAACTTTTTGAAAACACTTTGCATTTTATTTGCCTCAGTCCCTACTTGAGCTACTCACAATGACTGGCATTTGATAAAAAAAAAAAAAAAAGACACATACAAACAAGAAAAAAGAACCCATTGTCAAGAGACAAGGCAATTAACAGATTCAGAAATGACCCAAACATTGAAAGTGTCAGACAGGGAATTTTAAATTCCTATTAGTAAGGAATTATAATTTCTAGTATATAATGTGGTCAACAGGTATGAACAGACGTGGAATTTAGCAAAGAGATGAAAAATAGAAATAATAAAGAGTCAAATAAAAATATCAGAAATATTTTTCAAAAATGAAGGTGAAATGGAGTTTTTAAGACTAAAGAATAAATATATACATATTTACATACATATATACAAACGTACAAGAATTTAATATCAGAAGATTTGTACCGTAGGAAATATTAAAAATCAAAAGCAGGTCTTTAGGTAAAAAGAATATGATACTAGACAGAAACTTGGATTTACACACACACACACACACACACACACACACACACACACACACACACACAAATGAAGAAGTCTAGGAATGGTCAAAATAAAGTAAATATAAAAGTCTTTTTTCCTTATTTTTAATTGCTCTAGAAAATAACTGAATTCTAAAAAAAAACTAGTAGCAATACATTAAGGGTTTATATCATACGCAAATATAAAATAGATGACATCAATAGCACAAAAGGTAGGAGGGAAGAATTGTCAGTATGTTCTTTTAAGAAATTCATTTTAAATGAAACAGTATAATATTTGAAAGTAAACTGTTATTAACTAATGATGTGCATTGAAAACCACTACATTTTTAAAGGAGATATATATAATAAGCCAATCATGGGGATAAAACAGACTCATGTAAATTAATCAAATTAGGCAAAGAAAAAAGGCAAAAAAGAACAAAGAACAGATGGAACAAATGGCAAACTAATACCAATATGGTAGATTTCAATTCAACTATACAAATATTTATACTTTATAAATGCACTAATTAAAAGAAAAAGATTGTCAGACCGGATAAAAAGCAACTTACTTTGTCTAGATGAAACCACTTTAAGTATAAAGACAAATGTAGATTAAAAGTAAAAGAATGCAAAAAGATACACTATGCCAACACCAATTAAAAGAAAGCTGAGTAACTATATTAATATCACACGAAATAAGCTTCAGATTGAGGACAGCTACCAGAAAAAAAAAAAGAGGGATATTACATAATAATAAAGGGTGCAATTAAACCATCAGGCATAACATTCCTAAATGTGTATGTATTTAACAACAGAACTTCAAATTATTGAAGCAAAAATCAATAGAACTAAAAGGAAAAACAGACAAATCCATAATAAATTTTAGAGACTTCAATTCTCCTCTCTGAATAATCAATAGAACAACGAGATAAAAAATACAGAAGACATGAAAAATACCATCAACCACCTTCATCAAATTAACATTTATAGAATACTCCACCCAACAATAGAATAATATGCACTTTTTTCATGTATTCATGGAAGTTCATGAATCTAGACCATATTCTGATACATAAAGCAAACATTAATAATTTTTAAAGAATTTAAATCATATAATATGTTCTCCTTAACAGACCATAAAAGAAGTAAACTAGGAATCAATAATGGAAAGACATTTGGAAAATACCCTAACATCTGGAAATTAGACAACACACATCTAAACAATCTGTGAGGCAAAGAGAAAGTCACAAGGGAAATTACAAAATGAAAATGAAAATGCATCATATCAAACTTTGTAGGATGTTAAATTGTGCTTAGAGAGAAATTTATATGTCAGACGCTTATATTAGGAAAGAAGAAAGTCTTACGTCTATTACGTAGGTTTCTACTCTTAAAAACTACAAAAAGAAAAGCAAATTAAGCCCAGTGGAAATAGGGGAGGAAATTCTAAAATAAAAGCAGAAATTAGTTAAATCAAAAAAAAAAAAAAAATACAATCGAATGAAGCAAAAAAACCCCCCAACTTTTTTAATAGATCAATAAAAACAATAAAACTCTAGCCAGACTGATCAAGAACACAAAAAGAATACACAAATGACTAAATCTGAAATGAAAGAAGGAAGATCACTATAGCACCTGGAGATATTAAAAGGAAAATAAGGGGCTATCACTTTTATGTCCTTAAATTTGACAAATTCCTTGAAAGACACAAACTACCAAAGCACATTGAAGAAGAAGCAAATAACTGGAATAGTCTGTTACCTATTAAATAAATTTAATTTGTAGTTAAGAACCTTCCAAAAAGAAGATTTGAGACTGAGATGCCCTCACTTACAAATTCTATCATAGCTTTATTTAAGAAATTGTGACAATTCTACAAAACTTTTTGAGGAAGTGGAAGTTAAAAGAACACTTCCTATCTTGTTTTACGATGTTGGTATTACCCTTATATCTAAACCAGATAGAAACAGTACAAGAAAAGAAACATACAGAACAATAGCCATCATGAACATATATATAAAACTCCTCAACAAAATACTGGCAAATCAAATCCAGAAATATATATAGGGAAAAGTAAAAGGACCAAGTGAGATTTGTTGAGAAATGCAAGGCTGGTTCAACATTTTAAAATGAATCAAAAAGGGCAAATCTAGAACAATGAAAAATGATCAGGGATTGCTGGGGGCTGCACTGGTGCTTAGGACAGGAGCTGACTAGAAAGAGGCCTGAAAGAATTATTGGTGAGACTGTTACATATCTTGACCGTGTGGCAATTACACAACTATACACATTTTTCAAAATTCATAGATCTATACACTGAAAAAGTGAATACTGCTGCATGTAAATTATAACTCAATGAATTTGACCTTAAAAATATTGGCATCCTATATACAAGCGAACTAAGTAAAGAACAAGTTTGTTTATTGCCTCAAATATCTATTCAATGTTTGCTACATAAGTGACACTGGGGGCTACTGTCTTGATATACCTTTTTCTTTTTTTCTTTTAAATATAATTTGGGTTGCGTATGACATGATAATTTTTTCCATTAAAATATTTTATTGACATAAAATACTACCTTAAAGGTCCAATTAAAGTATCAATTTATTTAAGAAAGCTTTTTCTACTTCTTCTTTTATCCTGAATTCCTTTATTTTTCATACCAGATCTATAAGCAAGGATGAACATAAATGATATCATTTTGTTGTTTCAAAAAATCTCAAAAATCATAGTGAAGTGAATGATTGTTTTTGTTCTTATTCTTGGTCAGAAAGATTCATTATTTTAAAATTAAGATGCATTGAACATTTCCTATATAATGCTTTTGAAAATTAACATGCCACCATATAGAAATAAAAGTAGGAGTAAAAGAGTATCAGAAAAGATACAGGAGTACAGTCATTATGGAAAGCAGTATGGTGGCTTCTCAAACGACTACAGATAGAATTACCTTTTGATCCAGCAATCCCACTACTGGGTAAACACCCAAAGGCACAGAAATCGTCATGTCAAAGGGATACCTACACACCCATGTTTATCACAGCTCCATTCACAATGGCGAAGATATGGAACCAATGTAAATTGGTTGGATAAAGAAAATGTGCTATATATGCACAACGGAATGTGTTGCTTTGTGTTGCTTCGCCCCCCATGGATTTGTCACCCCACTTCTGCTGGGTGACAGAGATGCAAAGGATTACTCAAAGCCCATCTCTATTGAGCATTGAGAAGCCCCAAAGTGGTTAACTTTCCTGGGACCCTCCAGCAAGAGGGATCCCTAACTTGGGAAAATTAATGCCGAATTGGAGTTCTCTTCCTGCATTTATTTTCCAGACCAGGAAGTTACAGGAAGAGAACAAAGGTGGGGTTATAGTTTAACAGTATAGGCTGGTAACTTTCAGTGAAACAAGCCAGATGACATTCCAGTGAGGCAATTAAGTGGTCCTATCAACAAAAGTTTGATCTTAGCAAACATTCCTTCCTATAGCAATTTCTCAGTATCTTTACATAACAATCAGTAACTCGTCTGTCTTTGAGCCAGCAACCTGCTGTGCCACAATTCTTTATCTCACACCTGAGGAAAATTTCCTGTCCTTGCAAGGTCAATATTTGAAACTGCAAGGCTTTGGGAAACCAGGCCCTGTGAAGTACATATGCTTTATAGTATATTCCACAGAATGCTACACAGCCATAAAAAAGAATGAAATTCTACCATTAGCAGCAGCATTGATGAACTTGGAGAAAATTATGTTAACTGAAATAAGTCAGGCACAGAAAGAAATACCACATGTTCTCACCCATATGTGGAAGCTAAAAATAAATAAATAAAAATTAAAAAAATAAAAACAAACAACAAATAAACATATAATAGTAAGTTGAACTGTTAAAAGGAAAAAGAAAAACTGTGGTTACTAGAGACGAGAAAGGGGAAGAGGGAGAAGGGAAGTGAGAAGCTCATTAATGGATACAAAATTACAGCTAGATAGAAAAAATAAGTCCTATTGGTGCACAGTGGACCCAGGAATCTATAATTAACAGTGATTTACCACATGTTATCAATGGCTGGAAGAGAGGAGATCAAATGTTCACATCACAAATAAATGATTAAATTTTATAACGATGAATATGCTAATTACACTGATTAGATCATCATATGTCGTATACATGCATTGAAATATAACTCTGTACGCCATGAATATGCATGTTTCAATAAAAAATTAATTTAAAAAAATAAAATAAAATTTTAAAAAAGAAGTGGTGCAGAGACTTTGAATTACTTTTTTTCATGCAGTGCATTGATAAATCAGTTATCTCATACAATAACTCATAATCAATATACTATAAAACTCATTATTGTGTATTAGAAAGAAGTGAGAAATATGTTTATACTTTAAATGCTAATGCTATGAAACTTAGCATAATTTTAATGAGTTGCCTTGTGATTTATTTATCATCACCTTTAATCAAAAGAAAGATATCTCTGGTAATACTGCACATTGAAATAAATAAGGAAACAATTTTGGAAATAAAGGAAAACACTATATAGAATTCCTTTCTAGGAACCACACATATTTGGTGTACCAAATTATCATATGAATTTAGAGTTAAAATGCATTTCTAAGACAATGTATGTGTTCTCATGCCTGGGGCTCTCTCTGTGCCACACGTTTTGATTGATGTAAGCTAAAATCTGCTAAAAGCAGGTAAATACATTTAATACTGACTAGTGAACTAGGCTGTCTCTATATCATGGTATGTAATATGGTATTGATTTGACCACCATATCTGTTCATAATATTCCTGCTTTGCATGAAAGGGAAGAAAAACTCTCTCCATAAATGTTTGTTTATTATTTCTTATTGTACAAATATTTTAGAAATTATAATTAAACAGGAAATAAAAGGACAGCATTTTTTCATAAACAATCCTGTCATCTCAACAAATCTAACTTTTTAGTTTTTCACATTCTTTTTGAAGCCTTAGCAATATGTGTACAAAATGTTTAACACTGTAGCAAACATAGAAACAACACCATTTATTCATCTACTCATTTATTAAAACAAATATTTATTGAGTACCAATGTTATTTTAGAACCTCAGGATACATCTGACCAAAAAATGTCTGCTTTCATGAAGATTAAACTCTGGGAGATGGAAGAGAGACAATAAGGAAGAAATTAATGAATTATATTGCTGTTAGAATTTTAACCACAGGCTAAAGGTATGGGGTGTCAGGAGCGTCAGGGGTTTGGGGAGTGGCATTGAAATTTGAAATAGGATAAACAGAGTAGATCTTCTTGAGAAGGTGACAGTGGGAAAAAACTTAAAAGGGATGGAGCAGTTAGCCATGTGGATATCTAGGGAAAGAGAGTCTCAGACAAGGGCCAGACCCAGGGTGTGGCCCCTAGGCGGGGACATGCCTGGGGGGATGTGAGAGAGGGGATGTAGGCTGGGGCTGGGCTTTGGGAGTCTCTGTAAGGCCTTCAGCTCTTCAGGTGCATATTATTTTACATTCCTGCTGTCTATTTTCCAATTATCATCACATCAGAAGCATTTCCCATATGGTTGTATCCTCTTCTGCATCACATACATGACAGAGAGAAAATAATTCCCCAAGTGCTGTTAGCCTGACCAATGGACTATAACCAACCTTCTAAGAAAAAAGAAAACAGGGAAATACATAAACAAGGTAGATCCTATTTTTGGAATCCCTCTTTTTTCTTCACAATTTATTTTCATTTATTATTTCCCATTCCCATTACCACATATAGATGCCTAGAGAAATTTTTTTTAAAACTGTTTTAATATTCGTATATCTTAAAGTATTAGAGATTTGATCATTATTTTTTCTCTTTTCATTTTGACTGTGAAAGGGGCAATGTTTAATACAAAGGGATATTACAAAGAAAGAATTTCAGACACTAGAAACTTCTCCCATTATGTACAAGGAAGACCCTGTCTGAGGGGCTGCTGGAATATGAACACTATAATGGATGCTATGACAGGTGAGTTCTTAGTAAGCCCATGTGTTTATCCTGCTGTGAATGTTTGTGGCTAGACCCTGAATTTGTAGCAAAGGTAACTATTTAAAGCCATATAATTCTGAGGCACGTGTTCCTTCCATTATGGCTTTAAGAAGTCGGTCCTCTTCCCAGAAGATAGTGTTAGAATTGATCTGCCTCACACCAGTATTTCATATTTTTGTGCTAGCTGTTCTAAGAGCTTTACTCATTTTTCCAAAACTATTGTCAGTATCCTTTGTATATTCAATAAACAGAAACCAGAGCCTGCTCATTACTATGAAATGTTTTCATGATCTCATATTATTAGTTCTTTTTAGATGCAGCCAGCTAAAACGTATTCTTGAAATGTGGCAATTAAACAGATCCAAATTTCCCTTTTTGCTTTCAAGTGACTAGTTAATTAGATGATTTACTATTTAAATGCTAGCCAACCTATGTGATGGTTTTTTATACTTGTCTCCAGAGTAAATATAAATGTAGAAACAAAAAAAGCTTAGAGTAAATACTAGTTACATACAATTGAATGCATTCATTTCATTTTCTTCTATTTTGCCAGTTTCATAGTAGATGTGTTCCTATGGGGAAGCACAATGGTTAATTGAATTCTCTCGCATCTTCATTCATCACTTATTTCTTACAGGAGTAGTCATTTCTAAGAATTACAAATGAAATATTTCATATTTTGTTGTACTTCATAGCCATATCATATTCAATCATTTCCCTTTTAGTACTATCAAAGCTATCTAATTTGATATACCATCAGTTTGTAAAAACACACTTTTGGTTTCTATAGGGCTATACTTTTTCTCATTGATACAAATGTATGGATTTCAGTAAACTTAAACTCCTATTTATAGGAGGCAAAATTATTTTTAATTACATAGAATAGTTGTCTTTCTTTCTCCTCATTGTTGCTTCTAAACCATTTTTCCTTCAACACCTGCTCCAGTGAAATGCATTTTATCAACCTTTCCCCTATTTTTTTGCTATCATCTACCATCCTGGCAACTGTCTTCCCCACCTGGATTCCATGGTTATTATTCACTTTAATTCATGGCTCACCATGTTCTCCATTCTACTGATTTATTATCCACCACAATGACCCACCCAACACCTGGCATCTCAGTTCCTTGGCATGCCTCCCTCCAAACATCTTTTGCTCCTTAACTTTACTAACTTGAAAAAAATATCAGTTTCTAGCATCTCCTCCTCTGATTTTCAATCTTTCCAACTCTAGTTACTCTAGCACTTGCATTCCAACAACTTGTTGACCACATCAGGACCTCCAATCCATTCACTCCACTATTTTTCACTGTCCTTCACCTCCACGTTCTCATGCCCTCCCCTACCCAGTTTAGATTCTGTGTCTATAAAAATATGCACATGCTTTCCCTCAACACTTTGCCTCTGTACATTCAAATATTCCCTTACTCCGTACCCACATCCACAAATCTTAATGGCCACTCATACACTGCCAATTGATTGTGCTATACTTCTCTAATAAATTGACTTCTCTAGTCTCTGAAATGAATAATTCAGACCTACTTGTTTTGTCTTTGAATTTCTAACACTTGTTTCTATCCCTTTCTCAATGACTTTGTCTCATATTTAGAGAGAAAATTGATTCTACCAAATGAGAACTACTTTTCCCACAACCAAATTTATCAACCATCCTACATTTATACTCCATTTCCATTGAAGTAGAAGAAATGTCTCTCCTCCTTTCAAATATTAAACCTCCATATGTGTTCTGCATAAACCCTCTATTTGGTTCTCTGAGGTAGTATCATGCAGTCATAAGTCATTAAGAAGATAAATTACTTAACCTCTGTGTGACCTAAGTTTCTCCATGTATCTATAGCCTGGGGAGAATAATAGCACCTCACTCAAGTTGAGCAAGGAGTAATGAGCATCAGATCGAGGGGCATCAGATCTAGGTATAACAAGTACTTTACAAATGTTAACCATTTTTATTTTTTCTCAAAGTTTTTGTTCCTGTAATTTTTCCCATTATCCATGCATCAATTCTTACTCTCACCCAGATCATTCCCATCAGTATACAAAGATGACTTAAAAACTTCTAGACACAAAATCTTCTTCCAACTATGCCCTATACTCACTGTCCATATTCTCTGTCTATACTCACAGTCTATACTCACTGTCTCTATTTCCTCACTTCAGGCTTTTGAACCTTCCACTAAAATAAATCTAATAAAGGTCATAAATGCAGCAGTTGACATGGTTGACCTCTCCTCTTATCCTCAAACTCTGTATTCTGTAGGATTTTTTGACTACACTCAATACTCACTTTTAATTTACTGGCTACTATTTCCTGTTGGGAAACATTTTCCATGTGTCTCTTGGAATTCTGCACATCTTGCAAGTTATTTTTGTTTGATACTATCTTTTCAAGAATGCTTGTGTAGTAAACAGCCTTGAAAGATAGAGATAGTGTTTCTCTCTATCTGTAAATAGTGAAAAGCTTCTGCCCAGTATAATAAAATATCTCCCTGTCGTGCAAAGGTCAAAATGGCTTACTGTCCATTAGAAAGATTCAAGTTTCCTAAGTTCACAGATCTTCAGTTAGACACAAACCCACTGCAAGAAAGAACAGTGTCTACCTGGACCTCTCTGTGTCACCCACCTTGGAACTTGGGAGCAAGGGGAAGTGAAGAATGTACGCTTATGCTGTGCTGTGAGTAATAAAGTCCATTACACTGCCTGCTGTGCTGTGAGTCATAAAGTCCATTGTCTCCGACCCAGGAGTCTCATGTCCTCTGCTAGGATTCATGAACCTTTAGCAAGCTAACTTCATGCCACTTCTTAATAGGCAGCACATCATCTTCTTATGTTAGGAGGTAATAAGCTTATGAATGGTGATTTTCTCCTGTCTATCAACATGTTCTTTCTTAGCAATCTTACACAGCACCTGGCTTTACATAGCATCTATCCTGATAACTCCCAAATGTACAATTCCAGCCCTATCCTCTCCACTGAGCTCCAGATACTTAGGTTCAATTTACCTTAAACTTTAAGTTAGGTATCTAATAGTTATCTCAAATTTAATGTGGCAAAAATAAAGTAATTATTATTCATCACTCCCTGCCCTACCCAAAATCTATTTATCCCTAAATATTTCTCCTCTCAGTAAACAACACTACCATTTACTCAGCTGCTCAGTCCAAAAAACCTAGGTTCCATCATATTTAGCTTTAAATTATAAATTCGATCACATCTCATCATCTGCCACCATCACCCTGGTTTGAACTTCTAAAAGCTTTCATCTCCATTCTAGCAGTTGATTTCTAACAACTTTCTTATTTCTTAACAATTATTTATATATTAACCAGCATGTTTTTTAAATCGAATGGTGCCACTCCTTGCTTAAAAAATTAATTTCATGTCAGTAGAAAAAAATTCAAATTTCTTTCCATAAATCATGCATAATCTCAAAATGTAGAAGTATACATGGCTGATAATTATCATGCTTCTTTCTAATGTTTTTTATACTTTTGTCCATAAAATATGTCATTTATAGTCATAACTCTGCATCCCACTTTTTAATTTAACAGTATATTATAAAAGTTCCTTCAAGTTGTTAAAATGCTTTATGATGAATATTTTTAATGGCAGAATAATGTTCCATCTTATAAATAGAACAAAATTTATATAATTAATATCCTAGCTTGGACATTTGGTTTTTCTGAAGCATCTCAGTTTGATTTACTGAAAGAAGTCTTGTGGTAATTGAGAAAGAATGCCATTTTCTAGCAGAATTAGGGAAGGAAAACATAGTTCAGGAATGAGCCATACCTAGATAATTAGTTCCCAACTGAGAGCTCTCTAAATAAAATAGTTTGTCTACTTTATGCACAGTAAGTATATGTGTAGAATTAAATAGTTTTTCTGGCATTTAAAATAACTGGTCTGAAAATTAATTTTGAAAAAGTTAATGTAAAAAGGGGATAAAGTGATAAGGGGGTGTTGGGTGGATATAATTTTGAGGCAAAACCAATGCAAGACCTAAGATCTTTAACTAGGATCAATGATGAGACAGCAGGGCCTGTTACACTGATATTGAATCATGCCAAACCTGGAATGATTTAGAGAGAAAGGACCTACTAAACCTCTATCTACCCACACACTTAACCATATAAAGGTATATGGTTCAATAATACTGACAATGAATAGTTACATTAGTATTGTGTGCATATAGAATCACCAGTGGTCAATTTTAACAAACAGTGATACTATATTTTATCTAGAACAAGCACTGTTATCTTTGGTAACATGGATCTCTTTCTTGATTTCTGACTTAAAAAAAAAAAAAAAACAAACACAAATCCTCCTCAGGAAATGCATATATGTATATAAACAGAAAATTTTGTGTATACATTCAGGGGATTCAGAGATGCTCTGAAGCTAATTAATGTTTCATCCTAGCTTAAAAAATCATAATCAAGAAGAGCATTAATAGTGTTTAAAAATATTGTCATTGACAGTTTTGAGAAATATAGAGTATTAGCAAAAAAAGAATGGAAAAAAATCTATAAAACGATCACAAGATTGAAAAAGGCATAAGAATTTATTGCAGAGGCACACGGCTCTATATATTTCACGTGACAAGTCTATGATTGTTTAACTGGACTTAAACAGAGTATTATGATGGATGTTCAAAGCACATGCCCTGAATTATCAAGAATGACTAAATCATCTTTGCAGTTTCTGCCTACAAAGGTGCTTTAGGAAGGGTTCCACCGAAAATGACTTTAAAGTATTAGAAATTAAAAATGTGATGCCCCACACCACCACTGAAGAGACTGTCATTTTCCCCAATAATGCCAGATAAATAAGTTGCTACCAGGACAATATCAATCTTCTAGCTAGTAATTTTAGCTGTCCCCTCACGTGCTTGAAGACTTTTCTTAGTAACATATCCTTTCAACTTATTAACAGGTGCGTTTAAGGGATCACTTCTTATAGATAAGAAACATTTACAGTTTTGTCAAAATTGATATTTATCATAAGTTGACATAACTTAAACAAGGGAACTTACCATTTAAAGAAATGCTGTCGTAAAAGTTTACTTTGGTGTGAATTTCTTTAAACTTGTCTTCCTTTCCACTTTGCTGCGCTATGGCTATAAGACAGACAATAAACAAGTGCTGATGAGGATGTGGAGAAGTTGGAACACTGCTCATGCGAATGTAAAATGCCTTGAAATACAGCTTGTCAGTTTCTTCAAAACGTTAAATATGGAGTTAGCATAGGACTTAGGAATTCCATTCTTAAGTACATGGCCAAAAGAGCTGAAAATATATGTCCACATGAGAACTTGTACATGAATGTTCATAGCAGACAAAACATGTTCATAATGGCCAAAAAATGTAAACAGCCCAAATTTCCATAAACTGATGGGCGCATAAACAAAATATGCTAATATCTATACAGAGGAATATTATTCAGCCATGAAAAGAGATGAAGTATTGATTTATGCTACAAGGATAAATCTTGAAAACATTATGCTAAGTGAAAGAAGCCAGACACAAAAAGACAGACATTTTATGATTCCATTTATATAAAACATCCAGAATAGGAAAATCCACATAGACAGAAAGTACATTAGTGGTTTCCAAAGGCTGATAGGAGGAGAAAATGCAGAATGACTGCTAATAGGTATGGAATTTCTTTTTGGAGTATTGAAAATGATCTGGAATTTGATAAAGGTAATAATTGTACAATTCTGTGAATAGACTAAAAATAACTAAATTTTACACTTGGAAAGAGTGAATATTATTGTATCTTAATTATATCTCAATACAAAGAGTCATTGTCTTATAAATTTGGATATTTCAAGCATCAGCTCTTGAAATGGGCTATACCCTTGATTTACTTTTGTAACTGAGCCCAGAGGTTTCCAAATAAAGAGGTGTCCCTAATAAAGCATAGTTATAAAGTAAAGGAATAATAATTTTGAGGACTAGTAATGATCACTAGTAATTTTTTAGATTAAATATCTGAGACCTAATTACATCAGTTCCTCCTCTTCTTGTTCTCTGTCTGCCTCTGTCTCTGTCTCTTTTTTCCTCTCTTTCTCTGTTTGATTATAGGCTTATGAGTGATATTTCTGTTGCAAAGTAAACACCTCTGCCAAGAAATTTCAAGAGGAAGACAAGCACTTTCTTTAGTGCTCTATTTCCTTACTGATGTATTCAGTTCAAATTAAGTATTTGATCTTTTAGCTGCAAAACAAATGCAACCCAACCTGGGAATACTGCAAATTGTTAATTATGAAAAGGAGAGAGGGAAGGATTAGAAATTTAGCAAATACATTTAAGCGTTATATGAAGGAAAGCAATAAACTTCTACGTAAACATCTGTGGTTTATGAGAGTAGCATACACTTTATTATTAAGCAAAAAATCATGAGGCGGCAGAGGATACACTAATAATGGCATATATTTCCCAGAACTAGATAAATTGCCTGAGAATAGAAAAGTTTACATTTGGTGATAATAACATAATAAGAGTATTTTATTATTTTCCCTCAGGGAAGAATTTTTCAATATTCCATTGAGTACAAAGGATTCCCTCTCTTCCTTCATTGTTTCAAAGACCTTGTGTATTTTTATTTAATGAAAAAATAACACTCATTCAACAGTATAAACTACTGTATAAACTCTGAGGCTTTTTCCTCTTGGTCCTTAGCATCTCAATCATGCATAATTTGTAGTCCTGTCATCAAACTATTAGAATTTCTGCTCTTAATTTCAGCTGACATGAGTAGGCATAGATCATTCTGGGTGATTGTTACATTGGAATTTTGCTTATTTCATGGAATATTTTGTTATAATGATAATATGTCTTTTTGCAACGCCCAACCTATTTATTTCAAATTTGTCCTGGAGAAATTTCCTTTTAGAAGAAAAATAATTTTTGTGAATTTGCACATCCACTAAATTTTGGTGATTGCTTATAAGATGGTCAACATGATTCAGCCAGTTGTATAAGAGTGTTTAGTTTTCATAATTCTATAAGGAATTCTGTATATGTGACTCTGTAAGAAATTATAATAATGATTAACAAACTCAAGACATAATATAGAACTAATTTTAAACAGTAGGAAGATAAGGCTTTATTCACAACCTCACTACAAAGTTCAATATTTAGAATTAAGACATGTGATAAGTCTTCGTTAAGAAGAGAGTAGGTGAATTTTTAAAAAGTAACACTACATAGTTGTTTTTGTCAATTCTATTCCCAATTAGAAAGCAAAGAATATAGGGAAATGCATAAATTCATAGATTAATGGACTGAAGAAAGTCTCTGGAGGGGAAACATTAAAATATCAATATTTCATAATGCTAATTCAGACTAGTTATGATCAGATGGAGAATAAAATTGAGGTGACCACATGTTCAGGCTTGGCTCCAGAAAGGAGAGGGGATTTTGTATTATGGAAATAGGTGCTGTAGTGGTGACAGACACAGGAACATTTAAGGTAAGTGACCAGTGTGTAAGAAGCATGTGGAGACAACAAAAACATCTGTCATTGAAACATGCATACAGAGATTCCATTAATATTTTCTGCAATTTCTGAAACTATTTCCACCTTGATTTTCTTGGTCATTGTTTTTCTTCCTTCCTCTCTTGTTGCATGACTCATCTCCATTATCAGAATCCCTGCCGTAGGCTAGTTCTAACAGCCCATCCTTAGTTTTCATTATGAGATGGTGATCACAAATCCTTCTGATGTTGACAGAGAAGACGGGCCACTATCAGGCCTATAAAAAATGATGACAGTATAATATTCATGTCAAACTACAGGAATATTATTTTGTGAACTACAGGCACGGTTCTTTGAGCATGTAGGAAGTAAGGGGGTATATTAATTCATGATGCTATTATTTATATTATCATTACTAAATATTAGGTGACTTTCCAACTCTTTCTGCAGTCTTATCTTTCTAGGTATTACTGGTTCTATTACCTTTGACTTGCAATTTTAATATTACAACAGATATATGATCCTTTGGAAATAAGAAAGAATAAGCAAGATGTATTCAAGAAAAATATCTCTAAAATAGAACATTAAATTGTAGTATGGAAGATTTTTAAAATTGCTTGTTAACATTTTTTTCATACAAAAATATTTAAAGCTATCCAAATTTAAAGTACTGTTCTGTTTTCCTTAATATTTTCTATTTAGTCCTTATTTTCTCATTTATTTAATTTGTTTTATGCCTTAAAAATCTAAGTGTTAAAACAAATTAAATAAATGAGAAAATAAGGACTAAATAGAAAATATTAAGGAAAACAGAACAGTACTTTTTATGCCTTAAAAATCTAAGTGTTGGGCCGAGCCCGTGGCGCACTTGGTAGAGTGCTGCGCTGGGAGCGCGGCAACACTCCCGCCGCGGGTTCGGATCCTATATAGGAGTGATCAGTGCACTCACTGGCTGAGTGCCGGTCACGAAAAAACGACAAAAAAAAAAAAAAAAAAAAAAAAAAAATCTAAGTGTTTGATTTGATTTGATTTTTTTAAGTGAATGTTCCTTTTTTTCCCCAATTTTATTTATATTTATTTTTGTGGGGTACATTGTGTTGTTTCAATACATTCATATGCTGCACAATGATTCACTTAGAGTAGATATCAGTTTTCCACCTGTTAGTCCACCCCTTCTGCTCCTCCCCCCACCCCCTGCCTCTCTCTGGTAACCATTATTCTACTCTCTACTTCTTTGAGAGCCACAATTTTTTTTTTTTTAGTTTCCAAATATGAGTGAGACCACATGGTATTTGTTTTTCTGTGCCTGACTTACTTAACATGATGGTTTCCAGTTCCATCCATGCTTCTTCAAATGGCAGGCTATCATTTCTTTTTATAGCTGAATAGTATTCCATTGTGTATATAGCACAGTTTTTTAATTCATTTATCCATTGATGGGTATTTAGGTTGATTCCTTCTCTTGACTATTCTATTGTGAATATTGTTGAGATGAACATGGGAGTGCAGGTATCTTTTTGATATATTGATATCATTTCCCTTGGGTATATACCCAGTAATGAGAGAGCTGGATCATAAGGTAGATCTATTTTTAGTTCTCTGAGGAGCCTCCACAATGTTTTCTGTAATGGCTCTACCAATTTACATTCCCACAAACAACTCATCTTCACCAGCATTTGTTATTTTCTATCTTGTTGATAATAGCCAATCTAAGTGGTGTGAGCTAATATCTCATTGTGGCTTTAATTTATATTTCCCTGTTGATCAGTGGTTTTGAGAATTTTTCATGTGCTTGTTGGCCATTTGCATGTCATCTTTTGAGAAATGTTTATTCAGATCCATTGCCCACTTTTTGATCAGGTTATTTGGCATTTTTGCTGTTGACTTGCTTGAGTTCCTTGTATATTCTGGATATTAGTCCCTGGTCTGATGTGTAGTTTGCAAACACCTTCTTCCATTCTGTAGGTTGTCTCTTCACTTTTTGATAGTGTCCCTTGCTGTGCAGAAACTTTTTAGTTTGATATAGTCCCATTTGTCTATTTTTGTTTTAGTTGCCTGTGCCTTTGAAGTCTTGTTCAAAAAAGCACTGCCCACTCCCATTTCATGTAGCATTTCCCCTAATTTTTCTCCTAGTAATTTCATAGTTTCAGCTCTTAAATTTAGGTTTTGAATCCATTTTCAGTTGATTTTTGTGTATGGTGAGAGGTAGGTGTCTAGTTTCATTCTTCTGCATGTGGACTGGGGAAAGAGACTGTCCTTTCCACACTGTCTATTCTTGGCATCTTTATCAAAAATCAGTTGGCTATAAGTGCATGGGTTTGTTTCTGGGCTCTCTATTCTATTCTATTGGTCTATTTGCCTATTTTTATGCCAATATCATGCTGTTTTGGTTACTATAGCTTACTAGTATATTTTGAAGTCAGGAAGTGTGATGTTTCCAACTTTGTTCTTTTTATTCAAGATTGCTTTAGCTATATAGTGTCTTTTGCTGTTTCATACAAATTTTAAGATTGTCTTTTCCATTCCTGTGAAGAGCATCATTGGTATTTTAATAGAGATGGTGCTAAATTTGTAGATTGCTTTGGCTGATATGGGCATTTTGATGATGCTAATTCTTCCAACACATGAACATGGAATATTTTTTCATTTATTTGTGTCCTCTTCACTTTTTTACCAATGTTTTATAGTTTTCATTGTGGAGGTCTTTCACCTCCACATTTGGGGTTACATTTACTCCTAGGTATTTCATTTTTTGGTGGCTACTGTGAATGGGCTTAATTTCTTGATTTTTTTCTTCAGCTAATTTTTAATTGGTGTATAGGAGGACTATTGATTTTTGTGTGCTGATTTTGTATCCTGCCACTGTACTGAATTCATTATTACTTCCAATAATTTTTTGGTGGAGTCTTTAAGGTTTTCTATGTATATGATCATGTCTTCTGCAAGTAGGGATAGTTTGACTTTCTCCTTTACAATTTAAATGTCCTTTATTGCTTTCTCTTGCCTTACCACACTTGCTAAAGTTTAGAGTACTGTGTTGAATAAGAGTGGGGATAGTGGGTATCCTTGTCTTGCTCCAGATCTTAGACAAAAAGCCTCTGATTTTTGTCCATTCAGTATGAGATTATCTATCTGTGGGTTTGTCATAGATGGCCTTTATTGTATTGAAGTACATTCTTTAGATTCCTAGTTTGTCTAGTGTTTTTATCATGAAGGGGTGTTGGATTTTATCAAATGCTTCTTCATCTATTGAAATGATCATATATTTTTTCTTTCATACTGTGTCATATTTATTGATTTGCATATTTTGAACCATCCTTGCATCCCTGGGATGAATCCCATTTGATCATGATGAATGGTCTTTTTAATGTGCTGTTGGACTCTGTTTGCTACTATTTTACTGAGGATCTTTGCATCTGTGATCATTAGGGAGATCGGTCTGTAGTTTTCTTTTTTTGTTGTATCTTTTTCCAGTTTTGGTATAAGGTTAATGTTGGCTTTGTAGAATGAATTTGGAAGTATTAACTCCTCAACAAGTTTTTTAAAGAGTTTGAGAAGAATTGGTGATTTTATTTTTAAGTTGACATTAAGTGCAAAGTTTAGTAAATGTACTGAGCTCAATTGCACATTGTTATTATCAGCCAATTAAAGGCTTCAGACCTGTTTATTGTTATTTTTCTCCTTCTTCCCAATACCCCTCATCCCACTCATATGCATGGGCACCACCCTATTTGTGATGCAGATCTTAAATATGCACATTGAGTTAGTATTGTTTTGTGGGAGGGTATTTTTAAATTTATGTATAGGACATTTTGCTGTTAAGCTTGTCTGTTTCCTATTTTTCATACTTAACACATTTGAAATCTCTCCACTCTGCAGTATGCACATTCCTTCCTTTCCTTCCTCCCTTCCTTCCTCCTTATAAATGGTATTTCCATTGTACATATTGTCCATATTTTGTATGTCCTTGGTCAACAACCACTCAGCTTGTTTCCATCTTCCTACCGTCTCTAACATTTATTTTTGCCATTCTGACTGATGTAAACTGCTCATTGTTGTTTTTCTTAATCTTAAATAGTAGGGTTGAGCATCCCTTTATGTTCTTGGTAACCATTGTGTCTTCTCTTTCTATAAACTGCTTGTTCATCTATTTTGCCCATTTTTCTGTTGAAATTCCTGTCTTTTTGTTATTGATTTACAAATATCTTTTTTAGTGTGCCAGCTGTCTGTTAATTTTGTCCGTATTGTTCATTAGATAGAAATTTTTAATTTTGATGTAATCAAGTTCATCCTTTTTGTTTGTTTGTCTGTTTGTTTTACCATTTGTACAATATATGTTTGGGATTTCATTTAAGGAGCTTTTTCTATGCCTAGATCACAAGAAATGTTTTCTACATACTTATTTTTTTTTATTTAACACTCATGTTTTTAATCTGTTTACTGTCTATGCTATGGTAACATACAGGTTTAGCTTTATTATTCTTCATACAGTGACCATGTTTTCTGAATATCATTTATAAACCATTTATAAACAATCCTTTTCTGTGTTCCTTTGTTCTGCCATATTTAATTTCAATCCATTGGTTTGCTTGTCTATTCCTCACTTCATACTATACTGATTTTTATTACTACAGCTTTGGTTTATATCTTAGTATTTGGTAGGGAAAGCCCCTTCTCTCCTAACTCTCCACATACCTTTAATTTTTTTTTTTTTTAAATCAGACAACTATTTGTGGACTTTTATTCTTCCACATAAATTTTAGTATGAGTTTGCCAAGTTCCTCATAAAAATCTGTTTTTAAATATGTCTCTTAATGATCACATATGACAGCATATTGTTGGATTTTGATTTTTATTTAAAATCAGGAAGCTATATTGTTAAACATTTTGAAAATATTATTTCACTCTACTCCACACTGAAGCATGCTTTCTTGAAGACCAACACCAATATGACTTGTTTCCCTTTATGGGTGGACTGTTCTTCTCTCTAGAAACTTTCGATTTTTTTTCTTTGCCTTCAATAGCCATATATTTTACCATAATGTTTCTAGGTTTGTGTTTCTCATTCTCTATGCTATTTCATTCTGAAGCCCTTTTATTCTAAAGTTTTCTTTTTTCTTTTTCTTTTTTTTTCACTTGGAGAAATTCTTGTATTTCATTTCTTGAAATATTTCCTTTTCTGTGTCTATATACATGTTTTCCTCTCCTTATGGGACTTCTTAAAAAAATATTTTGATGTTTCTATTGATGACTCCATATTGCTTGACTTTTTCCCCCCTCTCTCTTTCCTCTTTCTGCGTACGCTTTGGGAGAATTTTCTAGCCTACTTTCCAGACTGTTTTATTCTTTGGCTGCATCCTTTTAGTTATTTATCCAATGTATTAATAATTTATTTAAACTCACATATTTTTACTCCAAGTATGCCTACTTGGTTTTTATTTATAAGTGTTTCTGCCTCATATTCCAACTATGCTGTCTTAATTCTCTGAGAATTTTAATCCATTTTGTTTAGATTTGGTTAAAAGGATCAGGAGCTGTGCTAATAATAACGGATCACCTAGAATCCACAGTTTGGTTTATTGCCCTTGTCTTGTTGCAGTTATGCTCCTCAGATGTCCAGTTACTTTTGCCTTTGAGCTTGTTTTTCTCTGGCTGGTTTTGTAAACAGGATGCCCAGATTGTAGCATGTGCCGCTCGTGAGCGTTGATGGTGCAGTGGGTGGCTGATGATCTTTGCAGAGAGCCCTCCATGCCACAGTTTGGACTTGCCCATCCCTCTTTGCTCTTTACTCACCACATGACTTTTACCCCTCAGCTGTCGTTGGATAATGCTAAAGATGGGTTTGGCAATGCCATGGGGTTTGCTATAATCACTGGGCCCTTTCGTTGCCTCTTTTAACCTTTGGCAGGTTCCTGTGTAGCCTGAGTTTGACCTGCTGGCCCAGTGGCACTGGATAAGCAGCGCTGTTTTTTGTCCCTTGAGCTATCATGTAGCCAGGAAAGTTTTTTTTTTTTTTTTAATTTTATTTTGTCGATATACAGTGTGGTTGATTATTGTGGCCCATTACCGAAACCTCCCTCCCTCCTCCCTCTCCTCCCTCCCACCCACCCAACAATGTCCTTTCTGTTTGCTTGTTGTATCAACTTCAAGGAATTGTAGTTGTTATGTCTTCTCCTCCCCCCCGTTTGTGTGTGTGTGTGTGTGTGTGTGTGTGTGTGTGTGTGTGTGAATTTATTTATTTATTTTTAGCTCCCACCAATAAGTGAGAACATGTGGTATTTCTCTTTCTGTGCCTGACTCGTTTCACTTAATATAATTCTCTCAAGGTCCATCCATGTTGTTGCAAATGGCAGTATTTCATTCATTTTTATAGCTGAGTAGTATTCCATTGTGTAGATGTACCACATTTTCTGTATCCACTCATCTGACGATGGACATTTGGGCTGGTTCCAACTCTTGGCTGTTATAAAGAGTGCTGCAATGAACATTGGGGAACAGGTATACCTTCGACTTGATGATTTCCATTCCTCTGGGTATATTCCCAACAGTGGGATAGCTGGGTCGTATGGTAGATCTATCTGCAATTGTTTGAGGAACCTCCATACCATTTTCCATAGAGGCTGCACCATTTTGCAGTCCCACCAACAATGTATGAGAGTTCCTTTTTCTCCGCAGCCTCGCCAGCATTTATTGTTCATAGTCTTTTGGATTTTAGCCATCCTAACTGGGGTTAGATGGTATCTCAATGTGGTTTTGATTTGCATTTCCCAGATGCTGAGTGATGTTGAGCATTTTTTCATATGTCTGTTGGCCATTTGTATATCTTCCTTAGAGAAATGCCTACTTAGCTCTTTTGCCCATTTTTTAATTGGGTTGCTTGTTTTTTTCTTGTAAAGTTGTTTGAGTTCCTTATATATTCTGGATATTAATCCTTTGTCAGATGTATATTTTGCAAATATTTTCTCCCACTCTGTTGGTTGTCTTTTAACTCTGTTAATAGGAAAGTTTTTAAAGACAGCTTAGGAGCCCACCCTATCTTACTTCTCCACCATGCTACTTTGTTCCTCAGCCACATCTGCTCCATTCTCAATCTTCGTTGATTTTTTTTCTTCAAGTCCATTTTATTTTTACCTCTGGGACATCATCTGGGATGAGATGAGAGGAGAATGCCAGCATCTAGGATAATTCTTAATTTTGTTAAATCCCATCCATATTTGTTTTCAAATGATTGATATCAAAATAGTGCCAACTTCAAGTAAATTCTATCTGTATGCTAGGTCTGTGCCAAGTGTTTTTATATGCATTATATCATCTAATCCTCACAGAAACTCTAGGAGATAGATCATCCTCATTTTACAGATGAGAGAAATGAAGTCTAGACAAGGTACTTGCACACATTCAAGGTACAAATTTAAGCTGTCACATTCCAATATCTATTCCTTCCAGCCTATGTTGTAATTTAGTGTTTTAGTTTAAATTAGTTTTATTCTCAGCACCCATAGAAGTTCTTCATGCTGTCCAAAAACCTCCTAAAACTGTCTAAAGTTTTGTGTTTGTATGCAAAAGATTTTTTTTTTTAACTAAGGATCGAATCCATTGCTTTCATTAGATTCTCAAAGATGTCTGTAAGTCCACACAAGGTAAAGAGCCACTTTAGGTAAAGTCAGACTTACACAGGGGCACTGGCACTAAAGTCAGTAAGTAATTCTAAAAATGTTGGATAGTGAAAATTTCTTAAATGACCCTTAATATTGCCTGCCCTGGGCCACTGGAAGCTCAAAAGGCAAGAATTAATTTTTTTATCTCTTTGCTTTCAGGTGTTAATATTTATTATCCTGGGGCAGTGGAGGATAAGTTACTTTCAAAATATGATGGGGGTGGAGAAAAGGGGGGTTAAATAAAGGATTCTCTCTCAGTAAATTTGTTCAGTTGTGTTCATTTATTTTAATGTTCATACAATAGAAGTTAAATGCAAATTTTTAAAATGAGAAAAAAATCTTGAAAGACTCAACTTCAACCTGGTATGAAGAATAGATACATAGCAATATGTTTAGTGGCTGGCTCTGTGTACTGCAAAGCCTTTCCAATCAAATACCAGGCCCAAGAGTTGTCAGTCTGGGCTTCTAGACTCTTCAACAGACCCTATTCACTCTAGCCAGAATCTGGTCGATTTTTCATTCACTTTTACTCAGGAAGATGAGGCCTGTTGAAACACTTCTGATGAGTCTCTCCTACTAATGGAAGACTTTATGTTGAGGCTTAGATAAAGATTTCTGGAAGGTGTTGGAGGCTCAATCTGGCTCAGGTTCAGAGCTGAACAGAGCTCTCAGGGCTCCTTTGTACCACAGGTCCCCCCAGTGCAATTTTCCCAGCCTCTTTTTCAGAGCATCTCGATGATCCACGCCCAAGGGAAGCCTGGAACTGAACAGATAATTATACTGAGCAATTAGTCTGGCCTTTGCTCCTCCAAAGTGAACTCTAAAGCACCAACATATTTCACTGAAAAGTACTTAAAATGGTAGACATGTAGGACTCAAAAAAGCTAACAAAGGAAAGCAGCATGCTCAGTTTCTTTAATGGAAATAGAGTACAGTAAGTTATCTAAGTAAAATGAAGGGTGAGTTAATTTACATATCTATTTCGGAAATTGAGAGGGTAGAAAATGTCAAAACTTACCATACACCACTTTCAGAATTCAATCATCCATTTAAAACAGTAATGATTTATAATATCGAAAGAAAAGAAAAGACGTCTGTCTGCCTTGAGATATTTTGTGTTCTCTAAAAAGTGTCAATTTAGTGTGTTTTGGTTACTGGTCCCACACAGACCTTAAATAACACTCCTCTGTGAGATGTTAGCCAGTAGCTTGTAGAAAATATTTTCTTGCCAAAGGCACAGAATGTGGATCTTGATGTGTCCCACAAGGAGTAACTGACTTTGAAGATGTCAGGAGTAAAATGACTCCATCTTATAAGCTCTCCCAGAGGCAAGGAGCTTCTCACTTCCAGAATAAATTGATGGTGAGATCCGTTTTCTAGCTGGCAGGATGACGATCAGCAAAGTTTTCATTCCAGCCTGCTGACAGGGGAAAAGCTCCTGTCCCAATTGGCAGGTGTATGTGATTTATGACATGGAAGGCTTTATAATCTGGCATGCATCATGGTTCCATTGAAAGTGTTTACATGTTATAAGCACAACTATTTGTAAATTGCACTCACAGGGGGATACCACTCTTCCCTCCCACATACATGGGTTTGATTCTTCCTTCTTGTAGTTCCCCAGTGTGATACTCTATTTGATAGCCCCTAAACATCTCATTTCATTCAAACACCAATCTGGTATTCTCATGTATAAACCAGAGTACAGCTTTACATAAACTGTAAAGGGCTTTCACATTTGTTTTCTATACCCATTTAACTCTGATCACCATCTTATTTTACAGCTGAGGACAAGAGACACAAAATAGGAGCTATCAATATACAGTCTGGGTTCTCTACCTTTCTACTGTTTTCACTATTTTCCTTGGAATGGATTTCTCAAACTTAAATGCGTCTAAGAATCATTCGAGTTGCTTGCTAAAAGTAACAGGAAAGATAATTAATATATTTCTTAACATGTACCAGGCACTCTTAAGCACCATACATATATCAACTGAATTTTTCCTCTCAACAGCCTTGAGTTAAGAACTATGATTACCCTATTTTACGGTAAGAAAGTAGAAGTACAAAGAGGTTTTGTCAGTTGCTCAAGGTTTAACACTTAGTAAAGGCTGAAGCTAGAATTTAAACCAAGGCAGCCTGGTTCCAGAGTCTGTGCTTTAACTCACTATGCTGACACCTATAAAGATTCTTTGTTTTTTCTTCTAAAATTTTTTTAAAGAAAAGTGTCTATAGGTGGGGCCCTAGAATCCAAATTTTCAAATTGTGCTCCTCACAGCCCCAGGTGGCTCTAATGCCAGGGTTCTCACACCACTTTTTGAAAAGCATTGGCTTTGCAATTCTGTTTGGTCTTCAGTAGTCACATACTGAAATGAAAATGCCCCTAGAGGACATTATAAGCAAATAACTTAGTTTATAAGCAGTACAGAAAAAAGGTAGGATGTGACTCTGGACAGTGCTTGATGGTCAGAAAAAGGTAAGAAGTTTATATCATCAAAGGAGAAGACTGATGGTGAGAAAACCCACCCGAAAAACAAACACATCATCTACCTTATTTTTCTTGGAGCTAGACCTGCAAGGACTGATCAATTTCAAATTTAGAAAGTAGAATGTAAATTTTTTCTAAAGTGGTTCTGAGAAAAGCCAGTGAAAATAATAGCAGAGGGCTTGGGTTAGAGTTACTTACTAAAGGGTAACAACTCAAACTTCCTGATCTCTAGCTGCACTGTCCACAGTGGTAACCACTAGCCACATTACTTAAATTAATTACAATGACATAAAATTTAAAATTCAGTTTCTTAATCACCTTTCTTACATCTCAAGTGTTCAATAGCCACATATGGCTAGTGGCTACCGTATCAGACAGCAAACAGATCTAGGATCTTGCCATCTTTGCAGAAAGTTCTATTGGACAGCACTAATCTATAGACCTTCTCCCAAATATTCTCTCCCTCTCTTTTTTTTTAACCATTAGCAAAATCCTTTCCATTAAAGAAATTAAATAAAGGACACTTAAGGACATTTAGAATTTACGTTTTGCTTGTCTCAAGAACACCCAAAAATCTAGTTTGTCATTTTGCAGTGCTGGTGACTTAGCATTGCATCTAAACAGGGATTTATTTTCACACTGCTTATTTTATATGCGGTTATATGGGACTAGAGTGAGAGGGGCAGTATGAAGATTATAAATCATGGTAGTCTTCCCTCAAATGTGACTGGGCTATCTCCTGTGCAAATACCACAGGCTAAGCATAACCAGTTGGATGGGTATCCCAGGATGCATGCACGTGAAGGCCAGAGTCAATATCACAAATACAGCCTCTTACATGTCATATTGAGTTTGGATATGACTTTTTACCCTCCATTATTATTGAAAGCAGTGGGTGGCAGACATTTAAAACTTCCTGCCCTGATATGTCAGGAGTTATAAGTTATTAGATTCACATACATAACCCATTACCACACAAACTAAAGCATCCGCTGAATAAGCCCTGTCGAGGCTCACCAGGTCTTCAAAGACACCTGAGCAACAAGTTATCTCAGGTCAAGCCGCCCTCCTCCAGCAAAATAATGAGCTGCTGGCCAAGTTTCAGCCTCCCATAGCTGGACTGCTGTGGCCTTCCACTAGACCCCAGGGCCGTGAAACTATTTTAGCAGTGACCCTGCTGTTTCCAGGTCAGCTTCCTGGGGTCATTTTAGACATTTTTCTGGAAATGTGGTTCAATATTCACTTCCTGAAATGAGCTTTCTAAGGGATCCGGTTAGCTCTAATGCAGCAGACTCTGTGTCCAGTGATATAAGTACCAGATAATTGGACTAGACTTTGGTAAAGAATAGCTCTTAGCTGTTAGCTAAGACAGTTTAAAATGCTTTTTCATTGAGCTTCAGATATGAATTATTATATTATACATGCAATTGTTAGCTATTATCAGTCAAGCCAATCTTCTCTTTCTCATCCTAAATGAAATTCTAACCAAAAATTCAGAATCATTAAAACTTAGAACTGAAAGGAAATTTTGAGATTAGCTACTCTAGCCTCCGCTATTACAAGAAAGGATAATAAATTTATCCAAGATCCCTAAGCTAATATGGAAGAGAATTAGAAATACCAACACATGTCTTCTAATTTCTTGATCAATACTGTTTCTGCTTTGTCATCCTTTTCTGTACGAGTAAAGACTTGCACCATCACATAGAATGTACAGAAATCTTTTACGCCTATTGAGGGAAGATGGCTGGACTTCAGTTCCAGAAAAGGCACAATTTGACTATAGTTAAGGTATGTGAGAGTACTGCAAAAATTTTGTAGAAAAATTGAATTGAAAAGGTAATATGAATTGTTCCATGAACTTTTAGAAGACCCCTTGTATATGGTGCTAAGTACATGCTAGGCACTAACTAAGCACCGTGGAAATATGTGAATATATGATCTCATTTAGAACTTTTAACAGCACTATGAGATCTATTATTATTCCCATTTTACAGATGAGTTGAATCACAGTGAGGTCAAGTCACTTGCCTAAGCATACACAGGTATACTTGGCAAAAATCTCAGTTCAGACTCAGGAAATACAGTCCCAGACTCCTCACACTAATCATGCTGCTTTGCTGCCTATAAGGCTCATATCTGGAAGCATTAACCAGAATGAGTAAAAGCATGCAAATGAGGTTGATAAGAACTTCTGTGTGCCTATACTGCTCAGTTCTAAGACAAAATTCTAATAACATTTTCTAGTTAACATTTTTGGAAACTAAAGCTGTTATTTTCATTAATGCATTCATTATTAAAGGCACTTTTTTTTTCTGTGAACTTTTTCTAAACCTTTCATCTATCTTAATGACTCCAGAACTAAGTCATAAAACCTGCCACTTTGGCAAAAATGCTTAGCAGTTATTTCTAACTGGGAGCAGCAGCACTGGCAGAAGCATGCCATCTCTGCTCTCTGGGGTACAGCTCTTCAGAACAGACACAAGTCACATAATCAGGAGGGATTTCCATTTGAAACAGCCTGGGGTTGTTAGTATGGGAAGTACTATTCCTGCTTTCTGCCAATAAATGTTAATAGCACATTGAAAATGGAAAAAATGTTCTGATGAAAATGGACTCACTTACTTTAATATAAGCATGCTGGTTTATATGTAAGCATACTTTAACAAGTTCATGGAAAGATTCATATTATCTTTCAATTCTATTTCTCCATAAAGTTTTTTTTATTTTTTTATTTTTTTTGTCCTTTTTGTGACCGGTAAGGGGATTGCAACCAGTGGCTTGGTGTCGCCCGCCCCACGCTCAGCCAGTGAGCTTACCGGCCATCCCTATGCAGGATCCGAACCTGCACGGTGGGAGCACCGCTGTGATCCCAGCGCCGCACTCTCCCGAGTGCGCCACGCAGTCGGCCCCTCCATAAACTTTCTGAAGGATCGTCATATAAGCCAAGTCTATATAGGACTTGTCTCAAAATAAGTTTTTACAACTAGAGGTTAAGAAAAAGTGATTTCCAGAATGAGCATTCACCTAGTATAGGATATGTCATGTTCATAAGGGTAATGACATGAGTACATGACATGCTGAATTAAAGAAATATAAAATATGGAAAGGACAGTCTGTCTTCAGGAGATTGTGAGCTCCTTGTTGGTGGGGACAATGTGTTATGTTACTTTGCTCTCTGCCTAGTACCCAGTACAGTTCTGGGCTTAGGTAGGTGAGGACATATGGATGAGTGAACAAGATCACAGCCAGAGGCTGAGTCCTCTTGAGGAGGAGTCGTCATAAGAACTGTTCTTCTTTGCTTAATCTTGGCTACTGGTGTGAAAAGGAGCTTTGACCCATAGTTCCATCACTGATTAGCTCTCAGATTGTTAGCCAGATGTGAACTTCTCTGAACCACAGTGCATTTAGATACTTAGTGAAAATTCTTTATAAAATCATAAGCTACATATAGATAAAAGCTATTAACAAATCCTTTTATAATCAGATAACCAGTGTTGAACAAAACTGATTTAAGAAAAACATATCTTCCTTCTAACCCCCATCATGATTTTTACATCTCTAAGCACCTCCTAGCTGTACCACCAGTGAGGGTTAATTACAGCCAAAGGCTCTTTCTCCTCATTTCTGTCCCTGCCTTCCCTCTCTCTACTCCATCCTCCAAAAAGGCCGTCTATAGCAAAATATCACATAAAATAAATCCTACACAAAGCATCCTGGAGTGACTCAGTGTTAGAAATAAGTGCTCACAATCAGACTTCAAGCACTTCTAATTGTAGCAGCATTTAGTGCCAATCAGAATATTTAACAGAGGAGCTAAAGTACAATGACGCCATGGATGAAAAACATCTCTGGGTAGTGAACTGTCACTCACACAAGCACTCGTGAAACTTTAATATTAATACATATCATCTGGGATCTTGCTAAAAGGCAGATACTGAATGAACAGATCTGAGGTGTAACCTGAGTTTCTGCACTTCACATGTGATGTCAACACTGCTGTTCGGTGATCTACACTTTGAGTGATTAGAGCCTATATCATGATCCCTAACATTTTTAAGTATGAGAACGCTCTTAAAAATTTAATTATCAACATTATTCTGATTATAAATTTTAAAAATACATAGAAGCAAGAAATCATAATCTCATCACCCAAAGACATTAACCACAACTGACTTGGGGTGTGTGTGTGTGTGTGTGTGTGTGTGTACCCAGTCAAAATTGGGGTCCCTTCATCCACATTGTTTTAAAGTTGCTTTTTCAATATCTTTAAAATTACTCAAGGAATACATATTAATTTTAGAAAATTCATAAAATAAAAATAAACAAAAGGAAGATAAAAACCACCTGTAATCTCATCATTAGAACACAAAATACAAACAATATTAACACATTAATCTATTCTCCAACATATCCCAACCCCATGGCTGCGCCATAAATGTACCAACATCATGATGATAAGATCAACAGAAAAACACGTTCAGCTAGGTAAAGTTGCTTGAAGCAAAGGCTATAAAAAACTCTGTGGGATAGTTAAATAGCATATAGTGGAGGCATGAACTTTCCAAGGTCCTGAAAGTCCCCCATGTACACACAGCCATGGCTGATACCAGACAGAAGTACTCCTCCTGACATCATTAGCCAATACTGACTTTATAGAATCATTCTGTATCAGGGCAATATAGTCTGTAGTTCGCCTTTTAAAAATCCAACTTTTTATTACTAACATAATTTTTCATCAAAAAATACTACAGATTGCCCTGTATTTCATTCTATATTTGCACCAAAACTTGCTTTTCTGACAGAGAATAACACATGCTGGTGAGGATGTGGAGAAAGGGGAATCCTCCTACACTGTTGGTGGGACTGTAAATTAGTGCAGCCATTATGGAAAACAGTATGGAGGATTCTCAGACTACAGATAGAACTGCTATACAATCCAGCAATTCCACTGCTGGGCATATACACCAAGAAATGGAAATCATCATGTTGAAGGGATACCTGCACTCCCATGTTTATCGGAGCTCTATTTACAATATCCAATAGTTGGAACCAACCTAAATGTCTATTGACAGATGACTGGATAAGAAACATGTGGTATATATACTCAATGGAATATTACTCTGCCATAAAAAAGAATGAAATTCTGCCATTCACAGCAACTTGGATGAATTTAGAGAAAATTATGTTAAGTGAAATAAGCCAGGCACAGAGAGAGAAATACTACATGTCCTCACTCATAAGAGGGAGCTAAAATAATAATAAAATAAACAAATGAAATTTTAATTATTTTTTACAAAGTAAGAAAAATATAAAAATCACAATAATATATTGAACTTTCAAAAGGGGAGTACAGACTGAGGTTTCCTGAGGTGGGAAAGAGGGTGGGGGGTGGTGTATTAGTCTGTTTACATTGGTTATAACATGATACTTGGAACTGGGTAATTTATAAAGAAAATGAAATTTATTGCTTACAGTTTCTGAGGCTGAGAAGTCCAAAGTCCGTCAGGTGGTGGTGACAGTGATCCAGGGGTCTCACATTGCAAGATGGTGGAAGCAGAGAGAGAGCAGAGAGAGAGAAAGACAGACTCTCCTCTTCTTTTGAAGCCCTCAGAACCACACCCCTGACCACCATTTTTAATCCATTCGCTACTGCAGGCTCCTACAATCCAATCACCTCTTCAAGGCTCCACCTTTCAATTACCTTAAAAGGATTTCCCACCCTCTTAACAGTCACAGTGAGGGCTAAGTTTCTAATACATGAAACTTGGGGGAAACAACTCAAAGTTCAATGAGTTTTGGGGGGACATAATGCAATCCACTACAAGGGGTTAGTGAGAAATTGGTAAAGGGCCACAAAAAATGATTACATTGTGTAATGTTGAATATACTAATTGTCTGATTTGAGCATCACATATTGTACACAGGTATTGATATTCAACACAGTACCCCAAAGATATGTTCAATCAATTATGTTTCAATAAAAATAAACTAATTTTTAAAAAAAGAAGAAGAGTGAGAGCAAGATTTTAGTACCAACACCATAGTCTAGGACAGTGAGGTTAAGCTCTGGGGGGATAAAACAAACAAAAACTTTTACTATTTTCCTATTTCTAGGCCCTTGGATTATTTCCAATTTTCTAACTTTATAAATAATACTATGCTAAACAGCCCTATATTTAAGTATTTGAACAATAGTCTTAATAATTTGGAAGAGTGTTTATCCTTTATTTTTATAACCTTTTCAGTTTTACAGAGAAATTGAGCAGAAAGTGTAGATGGTTCCCACACCCTCCTCCAACTGCCCTGCCCCCCATTTCTCCTATTATTGACATGTTACATTAGTGTGGTGCATTTGTTAGAATTATGAATCAATATCAAAATATTCTTATTAACTTAATTTTACATTAGGGTTACCTCTTTTGTATTGTACAGTTCTGTAGGTTTTGCCAAATGCATAATGTCATATATCCATCATTACAGCATCATAGTTTTGCTGCCCTGAAAATCCACTGAGCTCCCCCACTGCATCCTTCCCTCCCTCCCTTATCCCCTGAAACCCTGACAACTACTGATTTTTTTCCTGTTACCTCAAACATTTATCATTTCTTTGTGGAGGAAACATTCTAAATCTTCTCTTCTAGCTAATTGGAACTGTATAACAAATTGTTGTTAATTAATAGTCACCCTTATTGTTTTGTCCCCCATGGATTTGTCACCCCACTTCTCCTGGGCAATGGAGCCACAAAGGATTACTTAAAGCCCATCTCTTCCGAGCAGTGAGAAGCCCCAAAGTGGTTAACTTCCCTGGAACCCTCCAGTGAGAGGCATCCCTTCCTTGGGAAATTAACCCCGAATTGGGGTTCTCTTCCTGCATTTATTTTCCAGACCAGGAAGTTACAGGAAGAGAACATAGGTGGGGTTACAGTTTAACAGTATAGGCTGGTAACTTTCGGTGAAACAAGCCAGATGACATTCCAGTAGACAATTAAGTGATCCACCAACAAAAGCTTGATCTAGCAAACATTCCCTTCTTACAGCAATTTCTCAGTATCTTTACATAACAATCAGTAACTAGTCTGTCCTTGAGCCAGCAACCTTGCTGTGCCATAAATCTTTATCTTACACCAGAGACTTTATAGCCTGAGGAAAATTTCCAGTCCTCCGCAAGGTCAATATTTGAAATTGTGAGGTTTTGGAAAACCAGGCCCTGTGAGGTACATTTGCTTTAAAAATCGTCCACCCACCCTATAGTGCTGTAGAACACTAGATATTGTTCCTCCTGCCTAGCTTTACTTTTGTATCCATTACCAAACTCTCGCTCTCCCCCTTCCCCTCACACTTTCCAGCCGCTGGTAACCACCATCCTACTCTCTGCTTCGATCTGATCAACTTTCTTAGCTTCCACATATGAGTAAGAACATGAATCATTTCTCTTTCTGTTCCTGGCTTACTTCATTTAACATAGTGTCCTCCAAGCTCATCATGTTGCTATGAATGACAGGATTTCATTCATTTTATGGCAGGATTTCATTCATTTATCGTATTCCATTGTGTGCATATACCATATTTTCTTTATCCATTCCTCTGTCGTGGACACTCGGGTTAATTCCGTATGTTGGCTATCGTGAAGAGTGCTGCCATAAACATGGGAATGCAAATGTCTCTTCAATATACTGATTTCCTTTCCTTTAGATATATGCCAATTAGTAGGATTGCTGGATCATATGGTGGTTCTGTTTGTAGTTCTTTGAGGAAGCTGCATACTGTTTTCCATAATGGCTGCCCTAATTTATAGTCCCACCAATGGTGTGTAAGAGTTCTTTCTCCACATCCTTGACAGCATTTGTTATTTTCTGTCTTGATGATAATAGCTGTTCTAACTGGGGTGAGATGATATATCATTGTGGATTTGATTTGCATTTTCCTGATGCTTAGCAATGTTGAACATCTTTTCATATACTTGTTGGCCATTTGTATGTCTTTTTTTGAGAAATGTCTATTCAGCTCCTTTGTCCATTTTTTGATCATATTATTTGTTTTCTTGCTGTTATTTTTGTTTCCTGTATATTCTGCATATCATTCCCTTGTTAGATGTACAGTTCACAGATGTTTTCTCCCATTCTGCAGGTTGTCTCTTCACACTGTTGATTGTTTTCCCTTACTGTGTGGAAGCATTTTAGTTTGATGTAATCCCATTTGCCTGTTTTTGCTTTTGTTGCCTGTGCTTTTGAGGTTGGAGGACCTTTTAAATAATGTGTATTTTATGTGTAATACAGCCTTATTGGGAAAAAAAATCATAAACATGACCTCCTTCTGAAACCATTACCAACAGGTAGCCATTGTTAATATTTGTATATGTATCTTTACAAATAGTTCTATATAAACGCATACATGAATTTACAGTAGGGTTTTGGGGGGTGATTTTTTTGCAGGAAGAACCATACTTGATCTGTACCTTGATTTATTATTTTATTTACCCAACTCATTTTAGTGGGTTTGCAGTAGTGTGGGATTCCATGAGTTTCAGTAGATAATCATTATTTTCCAACAGCCAGCTGAAAAAATTTAAGTTGTTTTTTCACACTTTTTCGATAAGTAAAATTGCTAGGCCAGAGGGTATATTCATTTTTATTTTGATAGATAATGCCCTGCAAAAGGTTTTGCTGATTTACACCTCCTTCCTACAGTGTTTAAGAGTTTCCATACCCCCACACCATTGTCTACAATGGGCAGTATGTTTCTTTATAATCTAAAATTTAAAATGTTTAGCAATTTCAATTTCTTAGAGTTACGACTTTTCATCTGAGCTCAACTCTAGCCTAAATCTCATAGGCATCAATGGTTAGTGTTTTATTTGTTATTTTCTAGCTATGACACATTTTTTTCTTTCTCTTTGATCTAATATTTATTTATGAATATGTTCCTACTTATTCACGTGTCAAGTAACATTTGGAAGGATATTTCTGTAGCCCAAAAATGGTGAGACAGGAGTTTGTGATGATACTTGAAACCCTCTGTCTCCCTATTTTGGATGAATTCTCTAAAGATTTTTTGTATGCTAGCTTCATCTTGGACTAAATATGGGTGAAAACTTCCTATTTTGTGGTATTCCTTTCTATTACTCTTTATATTTTCTGAAGTTTTGCTTTAGAAATAGCTAAAGCTGCATTATCTAATAAATATTAACTTATGACAGTTTGCATACTAGCAATGCTGTGGATTTTATCCTGTATTACTTTATTAGAATTTAACTTTTTTTGTTGTTCTGAATTCCACCCAGTCTATTGTTAATATGAGCCCTCAGTGTTGTGTTTTATGTGTTTGCTTAGGTTTTGGTTACCACTTGCGAGGCATGTCTTTGCCCGTATTTTTACTTTCAAACGTTGTTTAAATGATCCTCTTTAGATGATCCCCTCCAATTAGTTGAATCTCAATTTTTATTGAATACGATAATCATTTTATTTTATTAGAGGAGTTTTTCCTTAATATGCTAGGCCTCATATGGGGCCACAGGCACTTGCAGAGGATGGGGTCATCCATTTTTTCCTCTGAAATTTTGTAAAAATTGAGACCGTAGTTCACCATATCTAGGGATTTCGATGTTTCTCTTGGTAGGGGAGCATACTTGGCTTTTAGGCTGTTTTTCCAATTCAGGGCAAGTTGTTGGGTACATGATACTGTGAATACTTCTGAGAGAATTTCTGACTTCAGATCTCATACATTTTCCTTAATACTATAGATGTAGATCAATGCCAAGATAATGAAACGTCATAATTTTATGAAAAAATAAATGAAAAAAACTTACTGAAAGGATTGTCCTCTGAGCTCATTTGGCTGATGGCTAATATCTTCTGGCCTGCCAGAGGTCATTATGGGTTTCCTCTTTATCCCCTCCCAGAAGTTCATGGTAATTGTGAAAACTAGCAATAGGTACAGCAATAACACATTCCCTCACTAATTCTAATTATTTTAAAGGGAGGTGAAACACCCACATCTTTGCAATTTTCCAATTGAATCAATGTCAGTCAGGAAGCTGGAAGCCAAGAGGGCAAATTTTCTTGAGTGCTAATAGCTGAATAACCCTTTATTTCCTCACATGAAATGATTGCCTTTGATGCTTGTTAACTGCCAAGTTGTTCTGAATTGGAAATAAGGACGTGAGCTGACGGATGGAAGTGCTGATGCAGAAATCAAATTCTCACCAAGTACAAAAGCCAGACGTGCACACACACCCCCACACTTACATGCTCACTCTCACACAAAGGCTAGTTAGAGCCTTGCTATGGCACCAGAAGTCTGTATGCAGCCCGTGGGTTCTCGTGAGCACCACAGGAATATGCTGGAGTAGAACAAAAAGCCCTCTAACTAGGTCTCTGATGACCCAAGTGCTAGTTTCATTTTTTCTGTTTAGGATGTCACCATAGGAAATATCCCTTAAACGTTATCAGAAAAATGTGAATGATAGCTTTATGATGTTCATAAGGTGGCTAAGATGATATAATGAAATGTGAGGAATTCTTCAAAAAGTATTAAGAGCGCTCTAACCAATATGCTTCCAGGTCTCAAATGCTGCAGTCAAAGTGTTGTGCAGGGCTGCCATCTCCTCTGAGGCTTGACCAGGGGAGTAGACACTGCCAAGCTAGTGTGGTTATCAGCAGCATTCAGATTCTCGTGGGTTGTCAGACTGATGGCCTCAGTTTCATACTGGCTGTCAGTCAGAGGTTGCCCTCAATTATTTGTCAGGTGGGCTTCCCCAACGTGGCCATGTGCTTCCTCAAAGCCAGCAAGGGAGAGACTCTCTCAGAAAGGTGTTGCAACCCAATGTAATGTCATTATGTACATGTAATGGCATGTGCCCATCACTTCTACCTCAAGCAAGTCTCAGGTCTGCCCACACTCAAGGGGGGGATCACATGAAGGTGAGAATAGCAGGAATCAGACACTATGGGTTCTGTTTGCCACAAAAGGAAAGGAGCCAATACAGGAAGGCTAATGAGCAGGATACCGCTGTGATATCAGTCCTGCTGAGACCTTCTGGGAAATAGTGCCAAATGCACCTTAGAACTGTCCCACTCAAGGGGCAAGAAAGTAGAGCATTGCATCAGTCAGGCATCACCAAGGAAACAGAAAAAATGGTGTGTGTGCGTGCGTGTGTGTGTGTGTGTGTGTGTGTGTGTGTGTGTGTGTATACACATACAGAGAGAAAGAGAGAGAGAGAGAGATTCATTAAGGAACTGGCTTATTGTGGAGACTGGCAAATCCAAAGACCCAAAGCCTGAGGGCAAGCTGGCAGGCTGTGAACTCAGACAGGAGTTGGTGCTGCGGTTCTGAGGTAGAATTTCTTCTTCTCTGAGGAACTTCAGTTTTTGCTCTTTAGGTCTTCAACTGATTTGATGAGGCTCACCATATTATTGAAAGTAATCTCTTTTACTTAAAGTTAACCACATCTACAAAATATCTTCACAGTACCACCTAGATTAGTGTTTGGTTAAAGGCTGGTACTAAAGCCTAACCAAGCTCACACATAAAACTATTAGTTTCCTAGGGCTGCCATAATAAAGTAGCATAAAATGAGTGGCTTAAAACAGGAGAAATTTATTCTCCTACAGTTCTAGAGCCTAGAAGTTTGAAATCAAGGGGTTGGCAGGGCCGCGTTTCCTCCAAAGCCTTTAGAGGAAGATCCTTCCTGCCTCTTCCAGCTCCCAGTAGCCCCACGCATTCCTTGGCTTGCGGCAGCTGGCTCCAGTCTCTCTACCTCTGTTTTCCCCATGTCTGTTTGTATCTAGATTTTCCTCTTCTTGTAGAGATACCAGTCATATTAGATTAAAGCCCACACTTTATAAGTATGACCTTATCTTAAAATGATTACATCTGCAAAGACCCTATTTCCAAATAAAGTCACGTTCACAAGTGCCAAGGCACTTCACCATATCTTTTTGGGGGACACCATTCAACATATAACACTGACTTTGACAGGTTTTTATACACCATCTCCTGTTTTTGCAGTGGTTGAGGGCTGCTCCCAGGGCTGTTAACTCTCCAGCAATCCAGCCTGCCTTGTGAGTGGGCCAAACACACTGACGCCAGGGAAAAAAAAGGGGGGGGGCAGAGTTGGGGATGGGGATGGGGCATGAACACCATTCTCTGACATGGAAAATACCAACCAGGAGCCTTCAGAGGTGACATTTACCTAAGAATTCACACTGTGTCCACAGTGAATTCATTCGTCAGTCTCACAGGTCCTAAACCAGGGTGAAGAGTGCCTTACACTGATAGTTCTGAAACCTAAATGCCTAGAGAGGAGGCAATATACTGCTTTACAATGATTTCCTTAAGTAACAGTAGAATTCAAACTTTTTTTAAATAAAAATTTTTTAAACTTTTGGATGAATACTTACTTCATGGGCCTCTTTTGTTACACAAAGGTGAAGCCAAATACTACCCTGTAGTGGTGATGTTTGAGACATCTTTTCACGTTGTGATCAGAATTGCATCTCAGCAGAACTCATTTTGATCTTGACTGTGAAACAGACTTTACACTTAGCTATAGAGAAAGAAAGTTTTGATTCTTTTAATCTGTTATAGGGGATGCAAGAAAGTTGGTCATGGGGCCAACGGTGTAAGTAAGGAGGGCCCCACATCCCTGCTATAGAAAGTTACATGTTTATTTACAGGTGAGCTGGTTCCTGCCATGTGGCAGCAGGCTGGGGCCTATGATGGAGCCCCCCATGGTGGGGCCTACTCTAAAGAGTGAGGAAGCTGTAATACCTGTATTAGTTTGCCAGGGCTGCCATAACAAAGTACCACAAACTGAATAGCTTACTGAGAGAAATTTATCGTCTTACAGTTCTGGAGGCTGGAAGTCCAAGATCAAGGTGTCATCAGGGCCACACTCCCTTTTAAGGCACTAGAGAAAATGTTCCAGGCCTCTCTCCTACCTTCCTGTAGTACCCTGGCTTGTGGAAGCACATTCCCCCTGTGTGTGTCTCTTTCTTTTCCAATCTCCCCTTTTATAAGGACCCCAGTCATGTGGATTAGGAGCTCACCCTACTCAAGCATGACTTCATCTTAACTAATTATACCTGTAACAATCTTATTTCCAGATAAGGCCACATTCTGAGGTCCTGGGGGTTGGGTCTTCAACACATACATTTGGAGGAGACACAGTTCAATTCATTACAATACCTTGGTCCAATTTAAAAACAGATTTTCTTTTCTTTTTTTGCTTGTTATTCTTTTCTATAACCCCTTATCTTTAGCAAAATAAGCTGAGTTTGTTTTCAAGCCTGTGCCAGGCCTGTGGAGATGCTGTATAGGAAAACCTCCACAGAAACCTGGTGATGCTGGTTAGGAAATTCAAAGAGCGACTGGCACAGAAAATCTGGTAGGGAGGAAGACGGCTGACAGAGATGATAAGTGACAACCAGAACTGGTTTTCAGGACTTGTAAATATTCCTAAGAAACCAAAAAAGACAAAGATGGAGAAATATAGGATTCCCTACTAATAAAACAGGATGGAGATTGAGACCATTGTTATTTCTATTTGGAAAGGAAGAGTGAATCCAAAATGTGGAATACTTGGGGTATGTGGTTTTAAACCTCATCTTGCCACACCCTTAGAAAAGATCTGCCTCCTGGGGACAGACTCACATTACTAGAGCTCACTGAGATGGGTATATTTCAACCACAGTCAATGAATTATTTAGAATGAGAATGAGGAAAGCAGAATACTTAAGTTAGCCAGTTGGTGCATTTATTCAGTGAGGCTCGTTTCTCATAGGAAGCGTGTCAGAATGCAGATTTACTTATTTTCAGTAAAATAATACATCCATAGGCAAATGGGACATCGATGTCAGTCTTCCCAATGCATTTCCTCCCTGTGGGCCAATGGATGCCTGCTAAGTGCAGGATCAGAACAAGGCGAGTATTATCTGACTACAATACTCAGGTGCAGCAAGCTCTGGAGGCTGATCTGCCCACCTTCACAGAGGATATGCCTCTCACCACCTCCCAGACTCAGAGCTGTGAACAGTACAACTATATGTGGTCTTTCTTTTCTATTTTCTACACTGACTACGCACCTTATGTACACACCATCTTTCTCCCCAAAAAAGGACAGCACATGTGTTTAGTTCACAAGAGTCTTAGGCATCTTCATATTCTATTTCTGTATTCCTGAACTTCGAGTGTTCCCAAGCCTTTCGGTCACAGCATCACACACATTTTCCCAGTTAGCTCTTCCTGGTGACGGACAGTGTGTAGATTTTACTACTTTATCTACCAGAGAGCATCACGTCTCTCATCTCTGAGACCTGTACAGAAAACTCCTCCTTGTGTCTCCATGTTCTAACAAGATTCTGGACATTGGAATTCCCTAATTCTCTGACATATGTGCAGATTAAAAGAGACCTTCCACAGGTTAAAAATGATCTTGAGATCTAATCAAACCCTCTCATTTTATAAATAATCACATGGAAAAAGGTGTTGAGATGCTCGAATACACAGAAGACATGAAGGACACAGTTGGGGCAGAACCTGGCCTCCCTGACTTTTGTTTTGATGTCAGGCTGCCTCTGGCAGCTGGTTTTTCCAGGTTTCACTTGCTTCTGCCATATGCCGGAGAGTGCTCACTGGCAATATCCTGTCCTTTCCCTTATCCATTGCTTCCTTTTTCCCCTCACACAGGATCGAATATTACAGAACCAAATCACTGAAATGTAAAAATATTTAGAGGGTTTAGGGTGTTGTTGCTGGGGGGAGGGGTTGTTTGTTTGTTTGTTTGTTTTCATTTTTTGTTAGAGAAAGAACACATTTCTTTGTCATCAAGACAAAGTAGATTCTAAAAGGATTGCTTTCAACAAGGCTGCTCTGTAGTGGACATTGGCCGTGACCTGCTAGAAAATGAATGGAGCCATTCAAACATGTTAGTAGGCTAGTACTGAAAATTTATTTCCTCATTCTAATGAAAGATGACGGCTTCTTCAATCATAAACTTGGTCTGGTTTTATTTAAATATTGAAAGTGTCATGAGCATAGGATCAATTGTGCTGGGCTTCTAAAAAGAGAAGCAAATAGTTACTGAATTTGATTGGGTCTGATGCGGTATGACATGTAGGATAATTCATTTCTGCTTTAAGTCCAATTAAAGGAAAACAATCCCCAGACAGCAGAGGTTTTGATGGCCTAAGCAAGGTTTATACAGATTACAAAGATGTCTTTTGGAAGGAAAATTTACTTTGAGATGGTCCATTCCACTGCTTGAATCAGAAAAACAATTTTTCTTAGAAAATGTACTGTTACTGATAAATACCAGAAGTCGGTTCCTATTCCTATCTTTGAGTTAATCACAGCAACTACAAGACTGAATGCTCACTCGTCTTTTTCTGTTTCACAGGCATAAAATGGGAGAGAAGAATGCAGTCTGGCAGAAAGGGGGAGAGCGCAGGGTCTGGTTACCACACCAGTTAAATTGGAACTCAGCCTCCTTCCCATCGTAGCTGGGTGACTTTGGCCTTTCTGTACCTCAGTTACCTTATCTGGAAGATAGGGATAATGACAAGTAGTGTCTACTTTCAGAGCTGGTATGAGAATTGAACATTGATATGTGTAATGTAAGAAGAGTGCCTGCTGCTAATAAAACTGAATAAATATTAGCTAATAATTGTTATCACATGGCACAAATAATATTCAATTTAGAGTCCCAAGTCTGATATCATTTAGGATGGCCAGATGTGATTCATATATCTACCTCTAATATAACAGAAATAACTTTAAAAATTGACTTTAGGTTTTTATTTACATCAACTATTGATTTACACTTGTGTAATAGACAGGTATTGAATGTCAGAGTAATATAGTGTAAGAGTCAAATCACAGCTCTGCCATTTTACCGTTTCAGTAACCCAATGATTAGTCTTATTGTGTCTAATATACCTATATACAGAATGGAATAATAATACTTATCCATAGTTAATATTTACTGAGCATTTATTATGTATCAGGCACTGGTTTAAGTACTTTAGATGTAAAACTTTACTTAATTTTCATAACTACTCTGTGAAACAATAAATACCTTGTCTGAGCTCTTACAGTTAAGAAATAGCAGAACTAGGATTGAAATCCAGGCCAACCTGGATTCTTGATTCCAGAGCCCAATCACTTAATCACTGCATTTAAAATGCATTCATTCACTCATTCCAGAAATATTTATTTCATGCATTACATGTGCCTAGTAGTGTGGATACGGCAGTGTTCAAAACAGAGAAAATAAGCAAATTCCTTTTGACAAATTTAACCATCTAAGGTGAGATGTGAGTTAATATATAGAGCAGCATTGTCCATTAAAAATATAACACAAGCTACAAATATAAACCATACATATAATTTAAAATTTTCTAGTGGCCATATTATGAAAAGTAAAAAGAAACAGGTAAATTTGATTTTAATAATATATTTTATTTAACCCAAAATATTATGACTTCAACATGCAGCCAATATGAAAAATTATTAATTAGGTCGTTCTTTTTTTTAAATATACTAAATTTTGAAAATCTAGTGTGAATTTAACTAAGCACAGTTTAATTCCCACTAGCCCCATTTTAAATGCTCATAGCCCATGAGACTAGTGGTTACCAGAGGGCACAGAATAGACCTACAAGATAAGTATGAGTCCACGAGAGGAGCCCAGTGCAAAGGCTGTGCATGTATAAAGGGCTCTGCACTCACCTCAAGGTGGCTGGAGCAGAGTGAAGAAGAGGGAGAGGTGTCAATATGAGGTTTGATGAGGAGGCAGAAGCAAAATCAGGCAGGACACTGTAGGTCATGATTTAGGCAAAGTTACCTGAGAAAAGGCAGGGATTTCTTTGCCCCGTTACTTTAAAGCACAGCTCCCTTAACTTTCAAAGTCTGAGTCCTAAATCCAGTGAGTGTAAAATGAATAACAAAGTGACCCCAATTCTTGTTAGCAAAAAGTTGTTTGTGTTAGTGATCTTTTCATTGTGTCATGTTTATTTCATCAGAGCAAACTAACACCTTGAGTCATCTGAGATAGGTGGCTGCGATACTAACTTCCAAAACAGCGTTCAATGTGTGAGCCCATCAAATATCATCTGTGCAAATGGCATACATTCATAATCAGCTTTGAGATCTGTTGTGCTCTTTTACCTGCCCATAATCCTGTCAACTGGGCCAATTGTCGAGCTAGGGCTGGGTCTGGAGTTCAAAGACCCCTCAAGCCCATTCACAGACTGGGTCACAAACCCTTCACATGCCAGGCTGAGTCCCCAGACCCCTCACACACCAGGCTGGACCACCAGACCCCTCACATGCAGGTCTATGAGCCAAGTAACCAGCAAAAAGAGCCCTTGGAGCCATAGGTTGGAGAGCATGGCCGTGCCACGGACACCTGAGGGAGACGCCGGCCAAGGTGGTGGCACTGCCCATGCACACTAACTCCACCCACACACACACAACCTTCTTACGAAGAATGCGCTGCACCACCGCCAACCTGCCCTGGGGCAAGGGAGCCTGACCAAATTATTCTATTTTCCCAACAAGATCTGAGGCGAAAGGAAGCATTTTCATCCAGCATTGGTTTAGTTCATTAATGCTGGCTTCGATTTAAATTCCAAGCGATGCTTTTAGCTCTCAAAACAGTTAAAATCGAATAAAATTATATGATTCCAAATCTTCCTCTCCTTCTCTTCAGTATTACACTTCCAATAGGTGTGTGGCATAGGGTCAAACAAAGAGTGTTTTTCAGTACAAGAATGGCATGATTCATATATTATTTTTCTTTCAAATTTATACAGCACATTCATGTTCAAGAGTGACTCTGAAAGTTTATAAGCTGAAGAACCTAGAAACAGTTAAGTCCAAAAAAATCTTTTAACCTTAACAATGAGCCTTAACTAAATGCTACACCCAATTACAGATCTCTCCATAGGTAGGCAAGAAGCACTCATTATAAGCTGTATAAATTTTAAAAGATTCTTACATCTGTATTTATAGCTTGTTAAAACTTTGTGTCCTTTGCAGCCTGCTACAAAGTTATCTTAAATTATAAATTTGGAAATACTTCAATATGGAAATACTAGTTTTGTCTTGATAGATAAGTTTAATAATTCTGAATTATACATCGATGACACTCAAAGACTTATCTTATCTGAAAATGCTGATTCCTAGTTTCCCTGCTTTAACAAAAGTCTGTCTACTTGTTATATTTCTGCTACATAGAGCAGCAGTTTTTTATTAAATTTTCAGAAGACTGCGAGTTCAAGTCTGTACTAAGTAAATGAAGCTATTTGGAAATCTAGTTTTAGCAAATTGAAAAGTTTCTGTGTTTCTTATCCTCGTCCTTGAACATTCCATGGGTTATTCATTTTTTTGTTCATTCACTTGAGACAGTAAATATAGTAAACTTTTTATTTAAGACACTAAGCTAGATGCTATTGAAGGGCAGATAAAGCAAAAGATGAGTGCCTTTTTAAAAATATAAGTGGCTTCTAACTGGTAATGTTACATATGTAATTATAACAACATAATCGAGACTGTGCTGAGTGTTCCCCAAAGATACATACAAAGTGACGTGGCAATTTAGAGAAAGAAGCAATACTTGATGAGATTCAGAAATGTACTTAATGAGGTTGGTTCTCAAAAATGTGAAGAATTCCATAGGAAGATCTTTGAGGGGGGTAGATATTTGAGCCAGTAAATTAGTTCAAAAGAGTGATCGCTTTATTCTTTTTCTAAGTTGAAATTTCAGAAAAAAAGGCAGTAAGAGGGCAAGAGTGAAAGACAGACAGGCTGGGAGCAGGATCAAGAAAGCCTGGAATGGTAGATTGAGTATAAACCTTATTCTGCAGAAATAGGAAGACCGTGAAAATTTCTCAGCAGAAAAAAATGTTACTCCTTAAATTTCTTCTAGGATGAATCGTAAGGGAAATGGACAGGAAACAGGGAGATCAATTGCAAAGTAATTGTAAGTCCAGTGGTAAAGTAACAGAAGTTGAAGCAACCAATCTTTGTGACGTTTTGGAATTTTAATCTCAAGGCCCGGCTCTGTGAGACAAGCAAGTGGGAAACGTTGATGAGGACGCAAGTTACTGACATGGCCAGTGTGAGAAATAGGAGTGTGAGTGAGCAGCTGGTTTGGGGGGAGGATGATGTGTTTTGAACAAACTAAATCTAGCAGTCTATCCATTATCCTCTCTAGACTGCTGAACTGAAAGACAAGCTGAAGGGGAAGAGAGCCCAAGAGGAGGAGTAGAGACAGGATGTTCTAGAGATAAGCCAGGAAGATCCATGACATTTGGACTCTTCTCTAGATAAGATTAAAGACTTCTTCTAACAAAATCTCATACAGGCCATTTCAGATTGTAGCTATTGGTTTTGTCTTTTTTTTTTTTTTTTCTTTCTCTTATTAAAAAATAAAATCACAGTTGCATTGCTTCATAAATGTACAAACTGCTATTTGTAGGAGATAAGAACATTGAAGTGCCTGACCTCAGTCTTCTTCTTTAAGAAAAGAGTTTTCTTTTGTGACTAGTGTTTTGTGTCTAGAAAGATGTTCTGTGTATGTATCCAGAGAATGGGCAGTGGAGCTACTTTAGAAGAGTGAAAGACCCTAAGTATTTCTGAAAAGATTTTGAGATTGTGCCACTGTTTTACCTACCCAGATCAAAAAAAATCACTTTCAGTGCCTTTCCTCTGCCTCTCCAAAATCTATCCATTGTGCCAAGTTTTGTATACACACACCACATTCATGAAGTGCCCTCTAGTCTGCCTTTTAAACTCCTTTTGCAATAGATTTACAGCCATTATTGATATCTACTTAGTGATGGGCAAGTCTCTCTACTAGAGTCTAATATTTTTGAGAAAGACTGTCACTCATTCCCCAGCCTGCAAATACTTCTCACATAGTGGGAGGCTGGTAAATGATTAGGGAATGAATGTATGTGTAATAACCTAGTTTACTAAGGATATTCTATATGCCAGGAGGGTTCTAAGTACTTTTACACATGCTGCGTCATTAGTCTTTGCCACAATCCTATGAGATAAGGACTATTAGTTTGCATAAGGCAAGGTGAGGGTAAGTATTTACTTGCTGGCTCTATAAATAGCAGAGCTAGAATACGAACACAGGCAGCCTGGCTCCACAGCCTGTGAACTTACCTACTGTATACATTGCCTCTTGCAGTTTCTATACTTCATGTCCTGATTTGCTTGCCATATACAGTGGATAGGAGTAAGGGTCAAAATCAAGTTTGGAGCACTGATTTTGGAATCATGGATGTGTAACTTTATGCAAGTCATAAATGAATTTCTCAGGTTCTTCATATTAAAATGGATTAATAGTAGCATTTATTTCACGAAGTCTTTGTGGGAAATGAATAAGACAATGCGCATAAAATGCACATAATAAAAACAAACCTTTGTGATGATGGCAAAGGTATTCCTAAAGTGTTTAACTCACATCTTCTCCCTTGAGATCACAATGTCACATTCCATCTGGGAGTGATATCTTGGTATCTACCCTTCTGCATTTGGTGCTACAGCATTATTTTTCCTGAGAGCAATGATTTCTAGCCAGTATAAAACTATCCAACAACAGTTGCAAAAATAGCACTCATGCCCATTATTAAGAATTTTCAACAGGCCAAAAAAAAAAATTAAAGGCCTTATAATTTTTTAACCAAAAATGAATCTCCCTCAAATGTTAAATTGCAGGCATTTCTTACTGTCCTACTATGGAGTGATAATTAAGCCAATAATACTGTACTTTACTCTGAGTAGTGGCACACTGATGCCTTTTTCTTTTATAACCAACGTATGTTCTATGTTGTCTATAGCACTGGGAGTGCATAGTTAAACAAACACATGAATAGGAAAGAGAGGTCATTTTTTTAAATAAAGATTGTGTTTATTTATTAAAAAAATATTTTTCTGGTTCTTTGAGATTTTCCTAACAAAGTGTTATTCAATCTCAAAAGTGTGATAAGAAACAAAAGATGCTCACTCTACTGGAAGAGAAAAGATAAAAGTGGTTGTAGAAGAAATACACGCTTCGACTCTCTTCTATTCCCCAGATGAAATAATGCACCTAATGCTGATACATGAACCCATGGCAAAAGAAAATAATCATTTTATTGCAGTGATTGTGTGCAGAATTTAAAAAGAGGACCTGTTCTTATCCTTGGGGGGGGAAAAGTGTCTGATTTACAATATCCACTTACCTGCTTATAAGAACGTGTAGTATAATGGGTAACGTTAGCAAGCCTCGGCACAGCATATGAATAATTTGAGATTCAGGATTTATCAATAGGTTTGGGATTCATAGTAGTGGAAATTTTTTTCACTTCTTTTGAATTATGGACATGGGAGCAATTTTTAAAACTATTTGGTGGGTCTGTTGCCTTTAGCAAATAGCACTTGCAGTGTATGCCTTAAATTTGAATGTGTGTGTATGACAGCTACAACCAAATGGCCTGTAAGTTATTTTTAGTTTCTTTACACTACATCTGCTAGGATATGACATTTAAAAATTTTACAGTATAAGGTAAAAACTTTCAAAATATTAATTGAAACTCAGTAGGAAGTGATGTAGCATATAAGAAGCCTAGTTTACTGCTTTAAATTGCACTCTTCATAAATCTCACTATGCTAAAATGATGACTCATATTTTGCCTGCATTAAAATCATTTTAGAGGGTAATTGGTTTAGCTTATTGTAATACTGCCTGATAATATTTCTTTTGCTTTTCAAGCAAAGAAAAAGGTATCATTAAATTAGTGTTGCGTGGGAAAGTCATGTATTACAAATGTTAGTGAGTACAGAATATAAAATGGACTTGAGAAAAATAAATACACCAGACAGGAGACTCACCGCAGCCTTCACTAGATTTTTTGACTCACTCAAACATGTTTCTACTTGATGGCTTAGAATTACTTGGTTACTCATTCTATTTATTTTTATTATATTAATAGTTTACAGATTCAAAAATGCAGTATATAAAAATAAATCAAATAAAGCATTAAAAAGTTTATCTTGGAAAAATCTCCTGATTCTACATTAGTATTAAAATGACCTGTGTTATTGTTTTGAACATTTTAAAAAAAGGTATATCAAAGCTTAATTTTTGTTGTTTAGCCGGAAATTACACAAAAGGAATGATTAGGTTTTTATAACTTAAATGCAATTTTTTGGATATTAGAATTCTCATAACCAGAAAAATTAAACTATCTTTAAAAATTGAAGGATTCTCATAAATTATATAAAAGTATGTAACATATAGGAACATATATGCATACATACATATATGTGTGTATTATATAATTGTGTGTATTTTTCATGAATGATTTTAATGGCTTAAAACATAATACTAGTTCACTAAATTGAGTATGTTTTAAATTTTATAGATTCATCCAATCAGCTAAACATTTTCTTCTATTTATTTGTTTGTTTGTTTTATTATGAATATTCATGAGATACAATGCTGATTGTCACACCTCTGGCATGCTGTGAGAGACAGACTCATACCAGCAACATACCCACCACCAGAAATTGCTTTTGTACCCCGTGTCCCCCTACCCAATTATCCCCATCTCCAGTCCCCTTCCCCTCTGCCCTTCCCCTCTCACTCCACTTTGTATCCCAAGGAATGTTCCTTCCCTCTGCACGTCCAGCGCACCACTGTGGTCTTTCTTTCCTTCCTTCTCTCTTAACTCCCACATATGAGTGAGCACATGTGGTATTTATCCCTCTGTGCTTTGCTTATTTCATTCAACATAAGTTTCTCCAGGTTCATCCATGTTGTTGCTTTCCGTACAGATTAAAAAAAAAAAAAAAAAAATCAGTAGCCACTTGTTTTTTCTTCCAGGCCAAGGTGAATTGGCTGAATTGGCTAAACGTCACAGAGTGGGCGGTTTGTAAAGTCACAGTCCCAAGCCTACAGTTTCCTTGGCATCCAGCTTAATGCTGTGTGTACAGTTGCACACGGTCTTTTTAACACATCTAGCACACGCTTTACTTCGCCTGATATTTCACCACAATGCCCAACTGTAGGCTGGGGTTAAGTGCCTTGTGAAGTGCTGGTAAAGTCCCCATCAGCTGAGCACACGCAGCGTGTAAGTTTGTAGGAATGTATAATGGCTGCCATGACGGTGCCTCCGCAGCAAGGAAAATCAAAGAGGCTATCATTCAGCCGAAAAGAGAAAGGGAAGGAGAGCAGGATGACTGCCCTGAGCAGGGCAGACAGACGTGACCTAGCTGAAGGAAGGCAGGCGGTAATGGCCCTGGAGGTAGTTAATGGCTGGCTGCTCTATGGCATCTTGGTACATGAATATAAGCAATTTATCATCTGGAAACCCTTGAAAAAGCAAAGGAATAAAAGTCACCATTATTTTTTCCTTATCTTACATCAGTTATTTTGCAACGTGGATAAAATGAGTGTTTAATTTTGAGAGCTATTCTCCAACTACCAGCATCTTTTATAAGAAAATAATTTTATATATAAATACTTGGTTGGTTGGTTGGTTGGTTGTCAGGTTGTAGAATATATGAGCTGGGCTTTATGAAATTAAGTAGACTTTAAGTCTGAAGAAACTAAACATCTTGGTACATGAAGATTTCAGAGCTAATTCATCTGTGACAAATCACACAGTCAATGCTTCAGTCTGTTGGGGAAAATGTCCAAAAAGCTGAAACATAAACATGGGAAACATGTTCACTGTAGAGTAAGTTTTAAGGGAGTTGGCCATTTCAGCTGATAAGACAGAAAGGATTCTAGAAGCCAAATCAGCTTAAGGCAAAAAGTTCAAGTACCAATTAAGATAGGGTCTAATAGAACCTATTTGTCAGCTGTTAAGTGACTCTGCAGACATGGAAAGCCTACTTCTTACAGAGATTTGTTCATGGATTTAACTATACTTAAGTAAGAATTTTTAATATTTTCAGATTTCAGTGAGCAGGATGTTAGAGGTTAGGAAGAAAAGATTACTGTCATTAAAATGTGTATTTAATAAATTGTCTAGGCCTTTGATTTTTCACTTAACGTTTTTTGGTTTTCTTTCTGCTTTAAGATTCAGTTCTTTTATCTATGGAAATTATATGTGGGAAATTATAATTATAATCATTCTTAATTATTTCCCCTAAATAATGGGAGCAGTGGCATCTATGTAACTGGATAAAAACAATCTAAAAATAGGTGACTTTGATATATATTATATATTATATTTAGAAAATTTGTCTGGTCATTTTTGTACACATGCACTGCATATCTATAGAAAAAATATTTGATTGCATTTTATGTTTTGTCTCCATCTCTCTATATATGCATAATTAGTTGACCATGAAAAATTATAGAAAAATAAAAAACAAACATGTTGATCCTGACAGTTAATTCCTGGACTAAAACCAAACATCCTGACTTTTAATACAGTTTCTTGCCTTATTAGACACGTGGTCTTGGTCAAGGTATTTACTTCTCTGAGTCTGTTTCCTCATTCACAGAAATGAAGTAAAGAATATTTCTCTTATCGATCTTGCCATGGCGAACAAATGAACTAAGGTATGTTACTGTGATTTGATAAATGTACAAATTAAAACTCAGCAGGCCACAGAAAAACGAGCTTGGCCCCCATCTTAAATAAAATCCTAGAATGAAACAGAAAGAAAAATAAGATTTTATGAGGAGAGAATAAGATGTATCCAGTCCCATTTCTTCGTTTCATGAAAATTTTTTATTGCTTAGACAGGAAAATATAAAAGGATTATATCTAAGCCTTAAGACCTTTGACAGAATCTCTTTTGATCACTTAGTGAACAAGTTTTATAAACATAGAATGAATTCAAGAAAAAAGAGGTATAACTAAAACTTGCTGAGCATCTCTCTCTGTGACAGTTACGGTGCTTGGCGTTCACATGCATTATCTTGTTTAGTTCTTCCAAACTTGTAACCAACCCCTTAGGAGCAGCATAACCAGGGAGGGTAATGCACGTGCTCTGGAACTTGAATCCCAGCTCCCTCAGGTTACCAGCTGTGTGATCTCAAACAAGTTATTTAACCTCAATGCACCTCAGTTTTCTCACTGAGAATGTAGCATTAGATATTCCTTACTTAAAATCACTCCAGCCACCACTCCAATGGAAACTTCCCAGTAGACACGTTTTTATGCAATGCTGGCCTCTTTCCAGATTATAATATCTCTCTCTCTCTCTCTCTTTCCTCTGTATTCTTACTGTTCTTCCTTTCTTCTATGATCTCCTTCACATTTACATTCCTGATAATTTCTCATGCAGAATGGTTTTGCTTCTGCTTTGCTTAGTTATCCTTTTTTCAGGCTGTATCTTCAGGGCATCATCTGCCACCTTCAAATAACTTATGAAAATCTTTACTTACACAAAAACAAAACAAAAAACAGTTTCCTACATAAGAGAAACATTGGTGCTATCTGTTAAGGTAACATCTTCCCCACTATTCATTTGAACATTTTGCTTCCCCGCTTTAAAAAAAACCTAGAACATTTTCCCATTACCTCCAGGATAAAATCTTAACTCCTTCATATGGTATTAAATCTGTGCCTTAGCTATTTTTTCTAAGTTGTGATTATAGTAAAAATAAAAAGTGAAAAATAAAGATAAGAAAAATGTTTTTAGGTTAGAGTGTAGTGTTGTAACAGGTGTGGTGGAACTGTTTTCTATCTTGACAGTGGTAGTGGTTACACAAATCTGTGCATGTGTTAAAATTCATAGAACTGGACACTTTAACAGGGAAATTTTTAGTATATGTAGGCGATACTTCAATAAACCTGAGCAAAAAGAAAAAAAAGGGGGGGGGGGTTCAGATCCCCATAACAGCCAGCCACAAAAAAAGAAAAAGAAAAGAAAAGAAAATTTTTTTTAAATACTCATAATGTTTACCACATTAAGATAAGCCATGTTACTCTTTTTCTGTCTGTCTTTATAACTATGTCCTACTTGTATGTATTTTATTTTATATCTATTGAAATCCATTTTACATACTTTCTTGTAACCTGTTTTTAAGAAATGAACAGTTAATTGTTCTCTAATAACAATACTCATCTATATCATTCTTAATGTCTGAAGAGAATGTTGACGTAGACCACCAATATTAATTTTATCAATTTGGTGTAAATAAATATTTATACTTTCCAAATTTTTTGACACTGTAAGCAAGAATGTTAGAAGCTTCCTTGTAGCCAAATCATTGCATATCTCTTTGTAATTTTTATTGTAAATTTACAAATGTGGGATTGGCATATGAGTGTGTGTTGTGAAAATTGTGTTTCACTCAGTCTCAGGGTAGAGCTATATGTTAAGAAATCAAAACTTTGCCAGTTTTTTGGTGAAAATTATATCTCATGCCTGTACCCAATGTTGCATAACTCTTTCCTAGCACCTAGCACATTATTTATTAATATATATTTAAATATTTTATTTAAGCCAATTAAGAATGTTTTTCTTACATGTAACACTTAAGAAATTCAGTAATCATACTCTTGAGAGAACAACTTATAGTTGGACACTACTACAGATATCAGAAAGTAAAAACTGATTTTATTAAAAAGTCTGTCTTTGTGACAGTCTCAGAAGCAATTAGAATTCTTATACACATTTATGTGTGATATTAAGTTTAAAATACAGGAATTTGTTTTATGTTACACCTTGTTTTCATGCTGAGATTAATTTTAAAGAGAATAAGTAAAGAAATACTAAGAAACACGTAAAGTTCTCATTAGCAGTCACAGTCAAATGGTCTCAGATCACTGCCATTAATTATAAACTAAGAGTGGGCAGTGGTTGCAAAATCATTAGATGCTTGCATGTTCATTAACTGGAGTTATGACTTGGAAATAATATTCCGTTGATCCTTATAGAGCCAGTGTTTGATAAGAGGGAAGCATATTATACAGCTAGATAGAAGACAGCACTTTGGGCCCTGCAAATGATGTCATCCTGACCTCCCCAGGATGCCCGAAGCACTGGGACTGGCCAATGAAAGTGAGCAATCTGTAGACTGCTAGGGTCTGTTTGTCATTCAGGGTGGATGATCTGGAATGGTGCATCTCTCTGAGAGACCTTTGATTGTGACAGGATGTCTGAAACTATCTGGCCAGGTCTGTCAGTGTGTCTAGGGCAGTCCCTGTGTTATAGCCAGACAGTTCTTCAGAGCCATCAGTGTCCAGAGTAATCTGCATGTCCTCATGGCCAGTGTGTCGGTCTCAGTCCATGTGCTTGGGGCTGTTCAAGAGTCCCAGAACAAGCTCTGAGTGTCTCAAGAGTGCTCAGTATGTCCAGGCCGTCAATTCAGAATCGTCCAGGAAGTCAGAGCATCACCCATATCTTTGTTTCACTCCCGAACCTCCCCAGAGGTCTATGTGAAGATTGATTCTCGCAGTTGGGAATGTAACTGTTATCCAAGGCAGGATGCTAGAAGTGGGACTTTTATCCTCTTTCCTATTTCTAGTATGTCTCACAGTTGGGACAGGGAGTAAGGCTCCACCCAGATCGCAGCCGGGGCTAAATAAGACTCTTGAAAATACTATGAAAAAAGTGTTCTCAATACTTAGTTATACTGCTAATACAGCACTTACATGTTATATTTTGATAGACTTTAGACTCTTTAAAATGGTTTATAAGAGCTTTCATTATGTGGCCCTGTCTCAGAGTGGGTTTCCCAGAAGTAGACACTGAAAGAAGGATTTGAGCAGTTTATTTGGTCAAAGAAGGAAGCACTGGTAGAGAAAAGGAGAAATCAGATAAAAGAGAAGTCATCCACTAAGGGGTGTCTTGTGGAGGCATTTAGCACTGGAAGTAAGTGAAGATTAATCTGCTGAGGAAAATTCTGGAGCTATTGCAGAACATGTAAAGCAGAATTATCCCACCAGAGTGGCGAGGGAGCTGGGGTATTTATATACCAACTCTCGACAGTCTTTGTTTGAAGACTGCTCTGCAGAGGAGGGGAGTTAGTTTTTTAGCACTCTGGTCTGCTTCAGAAGCAGGCAAAATGGTTTCAGCACTATGTGCCTGAGAAAGCCCTCAGGCAAGGAAATAGAGATGATGGCAGTTAGCAGTTGGACCTACAAGTGCTAAGGGGATACTGGCAGGGATCTCACAGTATCTGCTACAGGACACTTCTTACTTCCCCAGCCGCACTTCCTCCTTGTTCTCTAGAAGTGTTGTAGAAGTGCTTACCTGCTTGCTGTTCCTTTCACTATCCAGGGTATTTACTAAATGCGTACTATGTTCTAAGAACTTTGCCAAGTGCTAGGAATGTGAGAGTGAACAAGATAGAAATGGCTCCTGCCTTCATGGACACAATGCTCTTTCTTTTATCTGAAATACCCTTTCCTCCACCCCTATCTTAGTCCACTGGAGCTGCTATAACAAATGCTCATAAAGCTGGGTGGTTTATAAGCAACAGAAATGTATTTCTCACAGTTCTGGAGCCTGCGAAGTCCAAGATAAAGGCAGATTTAGTGTCTGGTGAGGACCCACTTCCTAGACAGCTGTCTTTTTGATGTAACCTCACATGGTGGAGGGGCAAGGCAGCGCTCTGGGGCCTCTTTTATATGGGTGCTAATCTCAATCATGAAGTCTCCACCCTCAGGACCTTGTCACCTCCCAAAGGCCCCACCTCCTCATACTATCACATTGGGATTAGGTTTCAGCATGAATTTGGAGGCAACACAAACATTTAAACCTTAGTACCCACCTAATAAATTTGCTTGTAAATGACTCTTTGCTTGTCTTTATGCCCCGCAAATATAAAAGCCTGATAAAGGCAGAAATCATTCCTGCTTGGTTCACGGCTGAATTCCGAGCCCCTGTGAAAGACCTTGGCACAGATCATGTATTAAACACACTCCAGCTGACTGTTCTGAGTTACACATAGTTATGAATATGAAGGTTGGGTTGGTTGGAGTCAAAGCTCTTTGAGGATACTCCTACCTTATTCAGCTTTGTGTCTTGTACCTAGCACATCTCTGGCAAGTAGCAGATATTCAATATTTTTTAACAGAGTTCCATTAAGTTTAGTCAAACTGAGTTATTATCCAAAATACATTTACCTAGATATACCAGTAACTCAAAATCATGTTTCATAAAGAATTATTGAAGGAATAGGAAATATTTCATATGAAAAAGACAAAATTTGGGAGAACATGGTACTTGTCTTCTAGATAAAACCGATTTTAGGACTCAGTGAGGGAGAACTATCAGATTTAGTGTGTTACTGTCAGGAGCAATGAGTTGCCTGTCAATGGCAGTACCCAAGCAAAGTCTGGGGATGTGGTAGAGAAAATTTAACAGTAATATGTGCGGTTTATATAAGTGCTTGAGAACTGAGAGTCTGCAATTCCTACAGATTAATGCAAAGTAATATATTTCTTCAGTCTTTGTAAAACATAACTTCACAAAATTATGAATGTTTTGGAAGAAAATTTTGTCTACCTTTCTCAGAAGGAGGCTGTGTTTTCAACTAATAGTCGGATTGCTTTATATCTTACAAGTAGTGTTTATATAATCCTTGCAGAGATTCTTTGAATAGTGAGACAAAGTACTATTTTCTCCATTTACATGAAAGAAGACAGATGCTTATAGAAATTAACTCATTTGTTAAAGGTCACACATGTAGTAATTGATGAAAACAGAACTCGAACCCAGTTTTAGTGCTTTCTTGCACAAAGCTGTCTACTGTACCACAGCATGCCACTTCTATTATTACTGAAGATGAGAGAAGAAAAATACAAGCCTCTTTTCAAATACTAATACAGTTCCTCCCTTGCAGAAGGACTCTGATGAGCCCTCTGTAATTTATAGTTGAGAACTGAGTTTAAGTGGTGTGATCAAGAGCACACAAACAATGAGAAACAAGATTAGGTTTAGAACACAGGGCTCTGATACCCCAGATTGCTATTGGCCCCACAGAATCTGACTGCTTTTTCTGGGAGGAATTATAATGATGCTTTTATGTTCTCGGCCAGGAAATGTTTATAAATCATTATGTACCATTTGTGAGTGATGTTACCTTATGAATATTAAAAGATTAGGAAATGACATTGGCTTTTGTTGAAAACCTTGAGTGACCCTGTAAGCAGACACAATAAATGATTGCTTTTATTGCAGTGCCCTCTAAATATTATTAAAACTCTTTATAGTAGGTAATAAATAATGGCAAACGAATGCTTGATTTATAGCAATTACAGTACAGATGAGTTGGATTCATGTGCTGCACTGTAATGAAGATAATAGCTCAAAACACATGAGAAACAGTCACTCAGTGAAATATGAGCTGATTTGCATGATCCATGTCCCTTGAGTAACCTATAATTGGCTATTATGAAATGGACTATGAATGATTTGGACTAAGAAGCAGTACCAAATTACCATATAATCTTTGTGGATAGTTTTTTTTTTTTACCCTAACACCATAATATTTTTATGGCATATAGAATCTGTGCCCTCAAATCTGACATGTGGGGGTATTCAATAGCTGAGGACCTTTCTTCTCTAACCCCTTTGAAATTTTTTTCTTTGAAAATTGGCATCACTTCAACATTATCCATAGGAAACATTGTACAAAATTGCTTTCTTTTAGCTTCAAGATGTACTACATTATTTCATAGTAATTCCTTAAAAAACAGATCCTTAATTGTGGAATTCCCAAAGGGATTCAAAATATATGTGTGGTTTAATTTATTCAATAAAGCAGATTTAGGTTACTTTTATGTTAATATTTGAGATTTCAGAAAACTTCTAATGAAAACTTGGCTTTTTTAATTTTTTAAATGTTTGCCTAAGTCTCCATTTGTCTTTTCCTGACAGAAAAACCACACACAATAACAATCCCATAAAACTTCTCTCTCTCTCTCTCTCTTTTTTTTTTTTCATGGAATTAGCTGCCATTTTTGAAAAGCAGTGAAGGGAACTGTGCCAAAACAGTATGTCATGCCTAGACCGTCTGTCACGCTTCTGAAATCTCATTCTCATTATCACACAAATAACCCAAGGGATAGAGTCAGTCTCCCTGGCAAGGGAGATCACCAATGTTTATCCTAAGCTACTGTTACAGTAGCCATAATGGGAAAAGGTATACCATAATTAAGATCTATAGCCAACTAATTAAGTCAAATTACATCTAATTATAAATCCAATAATCTATGCCAAAAGTAGTTGTTGATAGCTAAGGGAAAAATAATACAGTTTAAATTAACCTCCATTATGGATTGTTGTTTGAATGTATTTTTTTAATTCCGAATATTTTTACAAGACAAATGTGATAGCCCTTTTCTACCTGATTTTGGTTTAGGAACAGAAAAGTGAAAAAAAATCATTTTTAGCAAAGAAAATTTTGCTTTCTTTAAAATTTAAAAATTAATTATGTTAATTATTAAGTATTCCTGGAAAGTTTGAAAGGAAATTATAAGTTAATATTGTGCAAGATAATTATTTGATGCATTGTAATAAAACATTTCTAAAACAAATTAAGAAAAGTATGTAAAACCTGGAAACAGTCAACAGTGGACTTATTAAATAGTAAGACGGAAAATAGAATACACATAATGAGAAAATTAGGAGCTATGTAATCTCCAGGTAAATTAACTAGGGACAGCTTAATAAGTCTTCAAATAATTGAAAAGTATAAGGAAGGTGCTGACAAGCAGTTCTGAATATTCACCATGGATTTCTTGTCAATTACATTAAAAACATTAGTTTCAACATAAGGAATTCACCAAATCATAAAGAAGTTTAGTGTTACATAATATCCTGCAAAAAGCTATGAAACTTTTCATCGTTGGATACCTTAACAATAATATTTTAAAAACCGTCAACCTAGAATATCAGGGGACCACAAATGAATAATAGCTCTAAATGTCTCTTTCCTTTGTAGTGTTATTTGATAATTTAAGGAAAATAAAAACCTAGTTTTGGTTTATGCTGTATGTATTTAAGGACAAATTCATTTTGAAATACAAGTATATGAGCCTACTTTCTTCTAGGTGAGAAACATGATAGACTTTATATAACATGACCACGGAGATTCAAAAGAGTGTGAGATTTCTCAAAAGTTTGTGCATCACTGCTCCTGGAATACGGAAAGGCTATTATCCTGGGACCTGGGATTTCATAAATGGGTTGTTACAGCAACTGATGTTTGAACATGATGATGCATTCATGCATTTATTAAATAAACACGTATTGGCTATCTACTACATGTCAGCCATTATGCTAAACAGATGTTGTGCAGAACATAAAGTAAATAAAAGACTTAGCTCTTGATCTCAAGGAACTTAATGGAATAGAAGGAAAGACAGACCTGTATCTAAATTACTAACATAAAAACAAGAGAGAAGTATCATGACAGAGATACCAATAAAGTACTGTGGTTTCAAGGAGGAAGTAACTATTTCTTGGAAATAATATAGCAGGAGATTGTATAACAATTATGCTATTTGATGATCATGGATAGTGGATAGGATTTGGATAGGAGAAGAAGGTTGATAATGCTTTGCAAACCAAGTGAAAACAATGAATTTAAAGATCTATACAATGAATTTTCAATGTCTTCTTTTGTTGTTGTTCAAGTCATATGTTGAGCATAGGCTCAACATATGAGCCTAGCATATATGTTTTTACCATGTGCTAGGCTCTATAGAAGGGGCTGAAAGTTTCAAGACAGTCTCATCCTTAGAGCTAACCTTTTGAAGAGCGTAGGCATTTTCTCTCCTCACTTTCTCCTCTTTTTTGGAGGTGATTGAATCCATGCCCTTGGCTTTTGTTACCATCCACATAGCCTACAGATTTGGATCTCCAATCTAGAATTCTCTTCAGAGTTCTAAACCATATTTCAGTTGCCTACTCGATATCTCATGCACCAAAATAAAACTACCTAAAACAGAATTTGTAATCTTTCACCCCAAACTTGGCCTCCCCCCTATATTTCTCATCCCAATAGATGGCACCAATATCCATCTTGTTATGCAAATCTGAAACCTAGAAATCACCTTCATTACCTCCTCCTCACTACATGCCACAATCAATTCACTAACTAATTCCAATAACCCAACTTTATTTTTTAAAATATCTTAAATTTGTCTAATTCTCCTCTTATCTCTTGACAATACACTGACCCTCATTACCATTTTCTTTCATGTGGACTATTGTGATACATTTTCCTGCATCAATTTTTGTCTCCTTTCAATTCATTCCCCATGCTGCAGCTGGAATTATTTTTGTAAAGCCAATCTTGTCATATAGCTTCCTTGCTTAAAACCTTCCAAAGGCCATCAGGATTAAGACCACATTTCTTAACAGGTATCCAAGATTTTTTGTGATCTGACCCCATCCTAGTTCCCCAACCTGATCTTAAAATGCTCTCTCTTTCAGTGTCTTGGGTAAAGCTTTCGTTCAGGTTCTCAGGTGTGTCATTCTCCTTCCTGCATTGTGGATTCTCTGTGTTTGCTTCTCCCTGGCCTGAAGTACTTTCTACCACCTCCAAAGCCTTACTTTCACTTGACTGACTTTTACATATTTTTCAGATGTCAACTCAAATATCACTTCATTAAGAAAACTGTCCATCACCACCAGTACTTTTCCTTTGTGACTTTTTTTTTACATTATAAGATTATTTGGTTCAATTATATCTCTTATTAGACTATAAGCCCCATGAAGTTAAGGATGACATCTATTGACTTCTGGTCAAGATGGTGGAATAGATGGTTCCCAGCATCACTCTCTCCCACAAATCAACCAATTTACAGCAATAAAAAAGCAATGACAGATAAGCTGGGGCCACTAGTGCTCAGGGGAAGAGGAGGAGAGACCTACGGAGTTCATGAAGGCAGGAGAAGCCACGATGAGAGAAAGAAAAAAACACTCCAACTGTTTCAAATCCAGGCCACTTCCAGGCTAAAGCTGCTGAGCACATGGAATAGGAGCCACAGCTTTGCCCTTCAGATGAAGTTGCCTAGAGGCGGCAGGGGAGAAAAGGGCCTTGGTGGCCCCTAGACCAGCAAGACCACTAATAACATTCCTGTGGACCCACATAGGAGCAAGAAGCTACAACAGCTCAAAAAAAGGAGCCATTCAGAGGCCAGTGAGTCATCACAAGGGAAGAGAATATGGCCCTTCTCATGAAGCACGGGCAGTGGGGGAGACGGGCCCACCAGGGGAACACTGGGACACAGCAAGCACAGCTGATATGCCCCCAATCAGCACAGGACCACTCAGAAGAGACTGGTCAGAAATATAGAACTGCAGGGGGTACAGTTTGATGAAAAGACTCAGGCCCAGACCAGAGTTTCTACACAACCCAGCTGCACCAGATCACATGAGAGCCAGAAGTACCTATAAAGCCAACTATTAAACCCTGAGCTGCACAAAAAGCCTTCCCCAGGGAATTAGCAGCAAAGCAGCAATTTAGCTCAACCACACAGCTCAAGTACTAGTCCCCACAGAAAGTTCCCCCATTTTAGAAGTAAGCAAAGGACAACAAATTAGTTCCAGCACAGAGTGTAAGTGGTGGGAGCAGCAAATAATCCAACAGAGAACTGAAAGAAAAAACAAAGTACCCACAACCAGAGACAAACGCTGATATTAACTAGTAAAGATCTCATTTCACCAAAGAACACCAATAACACCTAAGGACTGGAAGTCCCATGGGCTACCAAGCCCGAAAGGCAGGAGGACTGGGGGCCCCAGCCATGTCCCCCAACACTTGCAACCAGTCCCGAGGGTGGGAACTGAGGGCCTCAGCCACACCTCCTGACATACACAGCCAGCCCAGCGATGACCACCGAGCTGCAGCAAGAAGGGCTCTGGGTTCCCAAGCTGGGGTTGGGGGGGTGAGGGCTTTTGCCACACCCCCTGACATCTGCACCCAGCCTGGCAATGACCAAGCCACCACTGGAAGCCCCCCGGTCTCCCTTGTGGGAATGAGGGGGGTGTCACATGTCTCAACCCCGCCCCTCCTCCTTCCTCCTTCTTCCGTCCCATTTCTTTCCCCTTTTCCCTCTCCCCTCTCCCTCCCAACTGCTCTGCAATAACATCACAGTATGTAAAAAAGTAATAATAATAAAATTTAAAAATTTTTAAAAAAGAATGACATCTATTTTGTTCACATCATATCCAGATGATCTTACACAGCTCCAGCACCAGAAAATGCAATAAATATTTCTTAACCAAATATATTTTTAAAAGGTGGATATACAATTCAATGGTGATAAAGTTAAATAACATGAAGATAGATTCATGGTTTAACATGGCGAAAAGTATATGCATTTATGTCTTCTCCAACCTCCAAACCTCTCATGCAAAATGTGTAAACATGCAGGAACAAAGAGAATAAGACATGAGTCAGTAGTAGATTGGAGAGTTAAACAAATTAATTGGGAACTGAGAGTGAACTGAATGAGTGGAATCTGTCATAGCAGAGCAGGAATTGCTATCACCTTAAAGATCTTTGAGAGGAATACTGAGAGAAACAAACTAATTAGCATTCAGAGAAATCCAGAAAGTCTCAGAAATTTCAGGCACCAAGTATCATGGAAGTAGGGTGAGATGAGGAGCTGAAAATAGTATTTTTTCATTTGTTTAATTGTATAAAAAGCTGTTTTACAATCTAGATACCACTTGTCTGTCACATGCACATTGAACGATCAGATGATAAAGCCTCTCTCTACCTTTAGATGAAAACAGAGAGGTATTACCTAGACAAGTTGAGCCAGGAAGTCTCTAGACTCAGAACACCAGACACAGCAGAGATGAGAGATGAGGCACTGCACTGTTAATAGGAGGAGTAAGTGAAAATCTACACATGGAATTTTGAGAACCTTGTGCCTCTTTGTTATTCAGGTCCAGAGTGCAGGCAGAGATGGATAGAATAGAATGTCCACCAGGCAAAAGACGGGAGTATTCTATTCTAGAGAAACTGATCATCTCCAGTTGAAAAGGCTACAGATAGTGATATTTGTGGGTTTCTAAATAAAAGAGCTTTTTTGTCTCTACACAATCATATTGCTGAAAGCTTACCAGTCAAGTCACATCCATGCTGCATAGCTTCTAATCCACTTTTTGATGTCTTGCTCTTAAGTCTGATGGATAGTCAAGAATAATCAAATAATTAAGGGATGTCTATAACATGAAAGACAATGAACAAAGACATTCATAGAAAACAGAAAAAAGGCATGCAGCAGAATAAAATGTTTTAGAAAATTCTCTAAATAATGACTCCAAAGTAGGATATGATGTCACATCCAGGAAATAAAAGAATTTAAGAAATAATGTGGGAATGACAATGCATTGGGTAATTGTATTAATCTCTTTCTGTTGCTTGTAATAGAAGACTTGAAACTGAGTAGTTTATAAAGAAACAAAATTTATTTCTTACAGTGTTGGAGGCTGGGAAATGTAAGGTCCAGGGAACACGTCTGGTAAGGACCTTCTTCTTGATGCAGAGCCCTATGGGAATGCAGGGTATTACATAATGAGAATGGGCTAAGCAAGAGAGCGCTAACCTGCTCATTTGCTCTCCTTCTAAAGCCACCAGAACCATACCCATGACCACCCATTAAACCACCAATGGATTAATCCATTCACAAGGGTACAGTCCTCACAATCTAATCACCTCTTAAAGGCCCCACTTTTCAATTACCATAATTGGATTTCTCACCCTCTTAACATTGTTACAATGAAGATTATGTTTTCAATACATGAACTTTTGGAGGACACATTTGACCTACAGCAGTAATAAAAACATGATATCCAAGCTGAAAAATTCAATAAAAGTTGTGAAAAATAAATCCAAGGAAGTGTCCCAAACTGTAAAATAAAAAAACAAACCTGTGGACAACACATGAGAAAAGAATAAATCGAAGAATTTACACAGGAAGACTCACATATGGCTAAGAGTAGTTCCAGAAAGAGAGAACAGAAAAATTGAAAGGGCAGAAATTATGAAAGAAATGATAAAAGACTATAAGACTGTCTTCCAGAACTAAGGAACATGAATTTTCAAGTTGAAATGGTCTACTACATGCCAGGATTGGGGGAAGGAGGGCAGGGACTTTAAGATAAAGTGCTTTGTAATTTCAAAATGCTGAGGATAAGAATTTGTGAAGCAAGATCACAAAGAATTGGTCCAGTTTCAGAGATTGGCAAGCATCATGACTTTCAATTTAAGGTTACTCTCACTTTACTTCTTGAATAAACCATTTATAAAAGCAGTGCAAAGATATATAAAAGACAAGGATGCAGGTAAACAAACATAGCCCCACATGGCTTCCCTGGCTCTTCACAGAGGTACACTAGAAGTTACATAGTCAAGGCAGCCCATGTGGCATGAGAAGTAATCAGGTGAGATGAGTTCAGAAGTACAGCCTCATTGACATTGCAACTTTGGGCTAGCATAGAGCCACACCAGCACTCAAAGGTCCATAACTAATAACTAATACCACATGAGGGAAGTTTTTTTTTTTTTTTTTTTTTTTTAATTGCTGGCCAGTATGGGGATCTGAACTTGTGACCTCCCTACATATCTGTGGTTCAGTTTCTTGTTCCTTACTAGATTGACATCTGGTCTGACCATGGCCTTCCGCACAAATGAAGGCACAGGAACAGAATGGCATTTGACATCTCAAAAACAACATTGGAAAGAAAAAGGAATTGAAGCAAAACCTCCAAAATTCTAAGGGAATTGATGTCGGATCTAGAATTCTATAACCAGTCTGACAGGCCATAAAGTGTGAAGGTAAAATAAAGACATTTTTAGACATCTAAGCCCTCACAATTTTTACCTTCTATGAACCCTTTCTCAGGAAGCTGGAGGATGTATTCCACCAAGAAAGAACAAGTTTTAGGATCTAAGGAGCAGGAAATTCTACACAACAGAGAGCCCACGATATATTCCAGGAAATGGAGAAGGAAAAACGCAGGACAAGAGCTGTGCACATATTTGAGTACAAAGACAGAAGAATCCATGAATAAAACAGAACTGATTTATTGCCTAACTAATTTGGCCTTTTAAAAACAATATAACTTAAAATTTTAAAATGCATTTTTGGCCAGTCACCCCCTCCCCAAAAAAGGCCTTACTATAAAAATGCATTTTTAATTTCAGAAAAAGTAAAGAAGCACAACAAAGGGGGTGTAATAACATTATGTTATTTTGCTAAGCATTGATATTATTGCCATTGTCATATTACAAACATTGTTGGCATAATGAGCAATAGGATATAATGTGTAAGATGGCCAAATTCTTATCTTCTACAATATGTGCTAATCCTTTGACCCTGCAATATTATTTCTAGGAACTTTTATCCCCAAAAATATATTACCAAAATTTTTAAATTACTTATTCCCAAAGTTATTTATTCTGGCATTATTTATAATAGTGAAAAATTGTATATGATTCTATTTCTCATCAGTAGAGAACTGAATCAGTAAACTATGATACATTCCCACAACGAAATATTATGCAGTTAAAGAAAAGGAATAAGGAAGATCTTTGTATATCAAGTGATCTCCTAGACATATTGTTAAATGACAAAAATCAAGGTTCTTAGCAGCTATTCTTTATAGTACAATTATGACTAATAAGCACAGGGCAAGTAACTGAATTATTAAATCATTATTTTGTAATTCCTAAAGAAATAAAATATTCAGGCTAAAATAATTATCACATGAATTCATTAGGAGAAGATTTAATAGTGAATTTTACAATAGAGAGATTAGGTTATCAGCCCCTGAATCAAAGTTTAATCGTAGCATCTAATAAGACTAGGAGGACCAGACATTATCCAGATATTATGTGCCTCTGGAGATCTGGAGGGAAAACTTAAGCCACAATCTTAATTCAGTTTTTTAAAACTCTTCTTATTTATCTTAAAAAATTCACATGACTAGCACATTCTATTTCATAACATATGCACTTATTTTGGTAGGGCACTATCAATGTTTTAATTACATTCCACCAAGCAAAAATGATGCTCTAGAAATATGCACCTTATCTCTTCCGTAATTTCATGTATTTTCTGCCTTTCTAGCTTAAGGCTTTTCACCACAAACTCTTTAGGGAGTGCGTGCGTGCGTGCGTGCGTGTGTGTGTGTGTGTGTGTGTATGGTTTGTGTGTGTGAGAAAGAGAGAAATCAGCCAGAAAGGCAACATTTTTGAGAAGTTTGGTGGTTAAAAAGAAAATAAAAGGGAATTGAGGAGAGTGTCTAAGATGATACTTGGAAGTCTTTTTTGTTTGTTTTGTTTAATTTCAACATAAAGATGACCTAATTAGGATTGTTAGCAAGCGAGAAAAGGTAAGTGGAGGGGTTGGGATAGAAGATGACAAAAAGAGGAAATGTTCGATGGAGCAGTACAAAAGAGAGAAGAGGTGAAATAGAAGAAAATGCAGAAAAAATTGCTGAAAATAATAGTAGCTCAGTGAACTGGCCATGGTATATAAATATTAATCAAATTATCACCAAATCAAAATAGATGAGACTCATTTCCATATCCACCTCCAAAGTTCTAAGCTGTCCCCTAGTGAATTGATCTCACTTTCTAAACTATCCTAGTCTATTTTAATTTAATTTCTCCTGTGTAAAAAGGATAGTAGCTAACATTTATTGAATGCTTACTATGCATCAGGTACTGTTCTAAGCACGAAGAATGTATTAACTTGAGCAACCCCTTTGTTTTGAGAGCCCCAATTTATTGGGGTCCCAGTATCAGAGCAGCTAGCAAACCTGCCCTGAGGGGAAACGAACAGTAGTTGGCATGGGTGCTTACACTGTGCCTTTCATTGGATGGATACTTCTTTTACCTGGCTGATGGCCTAATGAATGCCTAGTGGTCCTACCTGTGACCAGGGGGAAGGTTCCCTCACTTGGGAAACCTTGCAGATGCTATTGCAGCTCTTGTCTGACCTGTGTCCAGTTTACCGCTGCCTGACCATGGCCGTGCACTGGGAGCCTGACCTTGTGTGCTCCCCGCCATCCCAGGGAAAATCTGGCTGGGGGCAGCCCCTGGTTCTTCAGATGGAAGGTACAAATTCAATACACCATTGCAATAGGAAACAAGTTCAAAGATTTTTGCTTACAGATCCTGGGCAGGCAGAAATGAGTTGGGAGAGTCCTCCATCCGCAGGTCAGGAGAGGTAGGAGTGAAGAGACAGGCAGAAGAAGAGAGAGAGAGTGGCAACCAGCAGTATATATAAGGGCATAGGGTGGGGATCACTTAAAAGTTCACGCAGATGCCTGAATGATCCCTTTAAAGAAGCAGCAAGAAAGTAGGAGCACGGTCTGCTGGGTGGGAGAGATGCCTCTAAGTTCTTATTTCGGGCCACTGCCTGAGCCATTTGCCTGTGGCGTAGACCTGGAAACTGTGTCAAGGGAGACTGAGCCCTGCTTCTGGTATCAGAAAATTAAACTCGTATGCGATGTGGATGCCGAGACAACATAAAATTATAAGAATTCACTACACTCTTGAGTAGTATTGGGTGGTATTGATATCTTCCTTTCATAGATCAGATAACTGAGATAATAATATAAATAAATAAACTTGCACAAGTCAGACATCTAATAAGTGGTAGAACCAGGATTCAAACACAGGCATTCTAATTCCAGAATCTGTATGCTTAATCAACCCTAACATAAGAAGTCATGTCTGATTTTTTATGAATTATTGTTGTTAAAACTTATAACACTCTGTTTTATGACTTTAACACATCTTTAGAATAATAGCAAACTGAAGCAACTTCATGAATAGAATGAAAACCATTTTTTAAAGAAGAAATAAAAGGCAGATGTAATCTTAGTGTAAAATAGACCTTCTCTAAGAGAAAAACTATACTATTCATGTGTGGTAATTTACTAATGTAAATATAACTGGTTAATCTCAAAGTTATGCAAGATGACTGGTCAAGGTTCTCAATGATCCATGGAAAATAAGTTTCACATATAAATTCAATTGTGTTAATGATGGTCATTAATCAATGTCAACAATGGCAAGTAAAATAAAATTGGTGACTTCTATTAATAAGCAAACAAAAGTGGTGTCTTCTGTTACTCAACAAAGATTGCATTAAACATTAAATTGCAAAAAAATATTTTAGCCATAATGTGCATAATTTTTCATCTGATCTGCCCCAATATGTAATGATAAAAGGGCTGATATTTATAACTAAGTATGTGCTGGATGTAGTAAATATCTTGCTCTAAAAATTTAACAGATATAGCTACTGGACATGAGAGAGAAATGGTTTAATTGCATTCTAGACCTTTTCCTATTTGCAGGGGAAAAAAAACTTATTTTTTATGTCCTTTTTTTCCCTTAGTATATGTACCAAAAATGAAATTACTTAATTGGTTGAAAAAGATACATGAACTTTTGATTTCCTTTTAAATAGAATGAAATGCTTATATGTTCCATAATGGTGCTAACAATTCAACCTCTTCAGAGTAATATATTTGAGCTGACATGTAACTTGGCAATTAAGGAAATTATCTTAGTTTCATGTTCTATTTACATTGCAAAATTGGTGTTTTTAGATTAACTAAGAGCTGAGATTATATTTTATTTTAGTTTTAGTTTTTTTCACTATACATTTTAATTAAGTGTTACTATATGAGCAAAATTCTCTCCTCATGAATGTTGGTAGGAGTTCACCATTTGGGAGAGAGAATTTGGTTTTGGGTTTATTACTTACATCTGCAAAAGGGGTAAGGAAGAGTAAGAACAGGAAACTCTTTGATAAGCAATTTTACTATTTTTTTGTTTTGATCTGAAACATTCTATAATCCAAGATTGAGGTAACTTGTCTTATTTTTAAGAAATACTTTTCCATAAGCTGGAATGATCTTGTTTATGCGAGGATAAATCATAGATGCTGAAGAGACTTTTCTTTTGGATGAGTCTATGTCTGCTTTTTAGTGCCAATTCCATGAAAAAGAGCCAAAAAGAAGGACTGTCAAGAAACCAAAGGACAATATCTTTTTATTTTTTAAAGAAGACACCTGTGATGTCAGCTAGCAAGTATGGGCAAACAGAGCAGAAAGGAATTAGCTACAGTCCTAAAATGGGGATAAATGCAATTGATGTCAGATTAACTCCAGCGAGCAGTCTTGCTTAGTCCTAAATGCTCTGACTTAAAAGCATGCTGATTTCAGTGTGAGAAACAGATGTGCGAAGGTGACATCTCAATAACAAAAATGTAGGTACAACTTAGGTGTACATAAAACAACATGGCTAGGTCTTAAAAACATGGCGCTAATACCTCACAATATGACTGTATTTAGAGATAGATACTTTAAAGAAGTAATTAAGTTAAAATGAGGTCATTAGCACAGGTCCTAATCCAATATGACTAGTGTCTTTATAAGAAGAGATTAGGACACAGAGTAAACACCATATGGAGGCACAGCAAGAAGGCGACCATTTACAAGCCATGCAGAGAGGCTTCAGAACAAACCAACCCTGCCGACACCTCGATCTCAGACTTCTAGCCTCCAGAATTATGAGAAAATATATTTTTGTTGTTTAAGCCACCCAACCCATAATGTTTTGTTATGGTAGCCCTAGCAAACTAATTCATACTATAAGCCAGCAATTATTACAAATTGTAAATTTTAAAACAATAATATTTCAATAACAACAAAAGTCATTAATACCCAGATATAAAAATAATTAAACCATTCTTTCTTATATGTGAACTTTATCCCATTAGCAAAAAAACAAAAAAACATAAAAACTCCCCAGAATCTTGTGTTTTTCGGGCATTTCAAAATTTAAGGAGACTTACCAATTTCATTATGCAGGAACGGTCTTCCTAAATGAGAAATAAAACAAAAGTCATTATGGAAAATAGTGACATATTTGACTTCATGAATATTAACATTTTCTGTACAGCAAAAGACATCATAAACAAAGTTAAAAGACAAATGAAAGACTAGAGGAAAATATTTGCAATATATACAAGTAGTTGCAATGAATGATTAAGGAAACTCTCAACTTTCTATCGCAGATACAGCTTATGCAGAAAAAGTACAAATATTCAGAGAAGTAACATAATAAGCAATGAGAATACAAAGAAAAATGAGGCAGAATTATTGTCATCTAGAAGTACATAATGCAATAGTGGAATGTCTCAATAAATAAGCAGTTATAAGACAAGTGAACTGCTCTAATGAGGCTGTGCAGATTTTTATGTGTATGTAGAAATGAGCAGATCTCATCTCAGTTAGGGTCAGTGAGATGTGCTGTGGAGAAGAAAACAAAAGGCGAGGGATGATGCTGCAAATAAAAGAAAATATATCAGCAACTTCTCAAAAACAGAGAAAGAAGAAACTAGGTAGACAAGAAGTTGGAAGGAATCTGGGGCAAGGTACTAGTGTATGAGGTGGGCAAGGAAATGCATTTCAGATAGAAGAAATAATTTGTAGAATGTCAAGTGTTTTGAGATGTTCCAGAGGAAAATTAAGAAAAATATGCATCAATTAAAATCACCCTGTATGAAGAAACACAGCGATTTCCTGCATTTGGGTATAGGATCATGGGCCTTCTGTGTTGTCCAGCACCAGTCCTCACTAGTGGTGAGGAGCAGGGACTCGGTGACTATTTAGGATATTCCTGCGATGAGTGGAATCAAGCAGGCCTTAAACTGATGAGGACTAATTTCTGATATAACTTCAGGTTCATTAAGTTATTACTGTTAATGTAGAATTTCTTTTTCCTCTAGTCCTGACCCATTATCCCTCTCCCTAAACCTTCAGCTCCTACTCTGTTTCTACAAATAAAGTCTCAGATACTATGCCCCTTATTATATACCTGGAATCCACATTACTGTCAGAGTAGGTAATTCAAACAATCACAGCACTTACTAGAGTGTTTATATAAAATGTGTCTACATGAATGCAACAAGTTGCATTAGAAAAACATGGGGAGTGGCAATTAAATAATTTTTTCTTTATTTTATTTCCACATCCTACCAAATGCATGGACCTCAGAAAAGCAGACTGGGTCATTGGTGACTATCCAATGGAGTCTATTATACTGTCGCCTCCTCCTCCTATCATTTTCTGTTGGCAAAATGTTTTCTAAAGTTAAACTTCATCATGATTGACTCCCAATTATTTTGTGAGATCTAATCTCAAGCACTAAACAATAGATTAACAACTAAATGATGTAAGGCTTCTACAAATGTAGCTAAATTATGGCTTTTTCAAAATTTTTATTGGATTAAATTATCCACAATATTTTGTAAGTTTTACATTCTACTTCTATAGTGTTCGTAATCCCCTAAAATTACCACACACAGAAGTAGTAATTAAGAGATCATCATAAAAATCTAATAATAAACTAAATTACCAGTAAAAACATAAAGTGCTAAAATTGATCTAGTCATCAAATATTTGTTAATTACCTTCAGTCCACTTGCTACTGGAAAATAAATCCCCTAGAAAGGACATTTCTTTTAAGAATAATAAACAGTTTAAACACATTTACTCTTTTCTAAAAACACTATTTCTTAACCTATCTCTAAAGAATTCAAGTTGGCTAAATTTAAAATGTAATAACTATATAAAATAAAGTTCATTATAATATGGTTATATTTTTTAATCTTTCATTTTGGTGTATAATAAAAATATTATATGTGCTCAAGCATGTGTTTTCTGCAAAGAATACAATGCAAAAATAACATAATAAAAAAACCCCAATTGACCAAATGTTACATTATCTTACCTTAATATTGTAGATGGAGCTGAACATTGTCAAATTAATATGCTCCAAAGTAAAAGGTGGCCAATTTAACTGATTATCACCTATCAAAAAATGAATAACAAATATTGGTTCTAACTCATTTTCATGATACTCATTTACATGGTACTGTGTGTGGTGATTATTGCTATCCTTATTCAGACACCCTGAGGACTCAGACATCCTGAGGTTTTCTTAGTTTGCTCTATGCTCTCACTTTATGTCCACCAGAGCTATAAATTTTGTTAAATGTCTAGATATGGATTTAGTAATAATTTAATCTTAAACCAAATCAACTCCAACATATTGGAGTACATACATTTAAAGAGTGGCTATATTGACAAGAACAAAAGTATTAGGTTGCTTCAAATTCATGTATGTTGTTAACACCAATAAATTTAAACTCACATAAATATATGGTCCAATAAAAACATAATTTACCAAATATCACAAGGATAATAAATATATAAATAAAACAAGTCTATTCTGTTTGCTCCCAGAAAAAATGGTAGCATTGGCATTTTCTAATTCATTTTGTCTCTGTAGCTGTGAAGCTAACGTTTTTAAGATGGTCCCATCCTCACCCTTACAAACAAAGCAGATATTTTTTCTATAAATTAATAATGACTAGTCTCAAATGGATTCTAGTACTTTTGTATTACTTTAGTGTCTCCAGTCAACTTTTTCCCTTTTTATAACAAGTATTTAAACTGATTTCAATTTCCTCAAACATCCAACCCCTCTCTTCACTTCACCTCTCTTTACTTTAGCAAATAATCTCGCTGCCTATTTTAGTGAGAAAAAATGAACAATTTGATGGGCATTGTATCATTTTCAAACATACAATCTTCCTATATCAATACTTACTGTATTTCCTCTACTCCTGTTGTGGTTGAGGACATTTCCCTACAGCTACCTAAGACTCTGCTTAGATCTCTACCAGTACTGCTTTTTTCAAGATTTCAATACTAATGTTTTTCCTTCTCTCTGAGAAATACTCAACCCCCACTCCAAACTTGATCCTTCCCTTCAAGTTTTTGGATATTCTTCTATTAAAAATAAAACTAAGCAAACCCCAAACCTTCCATTTATTGCACATTCCCTTTTCCCCATCACAGCCAATCTTCCTAGAAGAGTTGTCTACACTCCACTTTCTCCATTTTTTCATACCCACTTTTTTCTCGACCACTCCAAGTTGACTCCCTCATCCACTACTCCATCAAAAAAGCAACCCCTAAATTCATTGACCAGCTCCACAAAGTTTGAGCCAAAGGGTACTTTTTGGTCTTCATCTTACTTGATCCAGCATTTCTATTAGTTAGAGTTCTCCAGAGAAACAGAAAACCAAAAGGATATGTAGAGACATATAAGAAGAGGAGATTTTTTATGGGAATCGGCTCACACAATTAATAGAGGCTGAGAAGTTTCACAATATGCCATCTACAAAGCTGGAAAAACAAGAAAGCTGGTGGTGTAATTCTCTGAGAACCAGGGATGCTGATGATATAACCCCTGGTTTGAAGCTGAAGTCCTGAGAATTAGGGCAGGGTGGAGTTTGTGGGGAAGGGTAGTTGGTATAAGTCCAGGAGTCTAAAGGCCTGAGAATCAGGAGCTCCAATGTCCAAGGGCAGGAGAAGACAGATGTCCCAGCTCAAGAAGAGAGAGGAGAGAATTTGCCCGTCCTCAGCAAATTTTTGCTCTATTCAGGCACTCAATAGATTGGACGATGACCACCTACTTTGGTGAGGGTGGATCTTCTTTACTCGGTTTGCTGATTCAAATGCTAGTCTCTTCTGGAAACACCTTCACAGACATACTCAAAAATAAATTGACCAGCTGTGCAGGCATGCCTTAGTCCTGTGAAGATGACACATAAAATCAACCATAACTACACTGAATAATTATTTTTTAGGTGCCCACTGTGTTCTAGGAACATACACTAGGGACACATCAGAGAACGAAACAATGAACCCTGTCCCTGTGGAGCTTACATTCTTGGACGAGCCTCAGCACACACTAAACCTGGGATTTTTGTGCCAAAAAAATGAGCATCAGGCTTTCTAATCAACTTGCCCAGATGTGGAGCTGAAGGGTAAGGGAGGATGTGGGGCTTGGAAACCATCAGGAGTGAAACATCAAAAATAAAGTCCGCCTCCTTATTACAAATGAAATGCTTAAAAATTGTGAGATGTATGCATTATATGAACATGGGTAAATCTCAAACACAAGAGTGAGGGAAGAAAGTGGCTTGAGGAATGATATATGTATAAATAAATGTGGTTTTTCCAGCAAAATTCTTATATTTAAAAAAAATTAAAAATAACACTGTATATTGTTCATGTATAGTAAAAATATAAAAACATGGGTGGGAATGACAAACATGGAGAAAGAGAAGGGCATGGGGTGAGGAGTAGTAACCAAGGAGGCATGAAATACATCAGTAGTGAGTTATTTAAAGACTATTGCATTGAAGTGTTATAAATGTTAAAATTTGATAAAACTAGTTACTGGGTACAGAAGTGTTTATTATATTATTCTCATTTAGATACTTGAAATATTTTATTTTAAAAGTTTAGAAGGAAGTCTTTTGGAGGCTTTCGTAGTCTGAGTGGTGCAGGGTCAGTTTTGCATCCATGCCCAAGTGGAGCTACAAATGGGAGTCGGATTCATTTGTCATCGCTGCTCAATGCTACATGGTCTTGCCTGGTCCTGCTCTTGGTCTGCTACGGTTATGTCATGATAGTAAAGGTACCTGTACAGGCCTCTCCCTCCTTTTGCCAATGCTTGATTTTCTAAATTTACAGCCTTTAGCTTGCATTTGTTTTGGTTCCCATACACAACCACTCTTGTGGGTCCCAACTGGCTTCTGTAACACTATGTAGGTCATTTTAGTGTCTCCCATCTCATGGACATAAAACTATAATTCTTCTTTCCTTCTTTGGAATCTATCTAGGAGAAAATTTTTTTCACCTGTTTTAAGGTTTAATTGATACATTTAAAATTGCATATTTTTATGGTATACAATGTAATGTTTGGGTATAGGTATACATCGTGCAACGATTAAATTAAACTAATTAACATATTGGCCACCTCTCATACTTACTTTTTTGTGTGGTATGAACATTTAAGATCTACTTTCTTAGCAATATTCAAGTACACAGTACATTATAATTAACTATAGGCACCGTGCTGTACAATAGATCTCCAGAGCTTTGTAACTTTTGACCAATACATCCCTGTTTCACTCTCCCTACTTTTAAATCCTCAAAACACTCCTTCAATTCCTCCTACAAAAAAGTGACCTTCAATAACTCTGGTAGTCCTCTCATCAACCCCCTGAAAGAGGATATTTTCAATGGATCTAAGGTGATTGGCTTTCTTACGCACTGTCCCCAATAAATTTCAGGATATTTAGACCTACTGCTCTAGGGAACGATGTGACAGCTATGTGACACTATGTGACACTTTATTCTAAGGTGCCTCTCTTGCTGAAAAGGAGAAAAAAGTACATATTTAATTTTTAGGGTATTATAAAAAGTCTTTTATCAATCAGGAAAATAAAATTTTATCTTTATTTTTGCATAAAATGTATTTTATTTAACCTATGTTTTTCATTAGCCTCTCAGGTGTTCTTATCAAAAGTACACGTTTTATGTTTTTTAATTTTCCTAGTTCAGAACTGTTTATTTTTTAATACTTTTTATTGAAACATAATTAATTATACATATTTGTAAGGTACCGAGTGATATCAGTACCTGTGTACAATGTGTGATGATCAAATCAGGATAATTAGCATATTTATCATTACAAATGTAATCACTTTCTGTGTCCATTAACCAATTTCTTCCTAACCCCTCTGCCCCTCCCCCTTTCTCACCTCTAGTTACCTCAGACCTGTTCTCTCCTTCTGAAAGTTCAAAGAAATATTGTGATTGTTCTTTCTTCTTTTTTTCATATATATTTATTTATTTGTTAGCTCCCACTTATGAGTGAGGACCTGTGGTATTTCTCTTTCTGTGCCTGGCTTATTTCACTTAACATAATTTTTTCCAAGATTATCCATGTTACTGTGAATGGCAGAATTTCATTCCTTTTTATGGCTCAGTATTATTCCATTGTGTATATATACTACATTTTCCTTATTCAGTCATCTTTTGATGAACATTTAGGTTGGTTCCATATACTGGCTATTGTAAACAAATCTACAATAACCACAGGAGTGCTGGTATCCCTTCAACATGATGATTTCCATTCCTTTGGGTATATACCCAGCAGTGGGATTGCTGGATCATATGGAGGATCTATCTGTAGTTGTTTGAGGAACCTCTATACTAGCTGTAATAGCTATACCAACTTACATTCCCACCAGCAATGTAGGAGGGTTCCCTTTTCTCCACATCCTCACCAGGATTTGTTATTTTCTGTTTTTTTAGTAATAACCACTCTGACTGGAGTAAGGTGATATCGCACTGTTGGTTTTAATTTGCATTTTCCTGATGAGAGTGATGTTGAATATTTTTTCTTTGCCTGTGGGCCATTTGCATGTCTTCTTTAGAGAAATGTCTGCTCAGGTCCTTTTCCTATTTTTTAATTTGGGTTATTTGTTTTTTTGCTGTTGAGTTGTTTGAATCCCCTGTATATTCTGCATATTAGCCCCTTGTCTGATGTATAGTTTGCATACACTCTCTCCCATTCTGTATATTGTCTGTTCACTTTGTTGATTGTGTCCTTTGCTGTACAGAAGTTTTTAGTTTGATGTAGTCACATTTCCCTATTTTTGCTTTAGTTGCCTATGTCTTTGTAGTCTTGTTCACAAAAGTGCTGCCCACTCCCATTTTGTATAGCATTTTCACCATGTTTTCTTCTAGTAATTTCAAAATTTGGGGTCTTAAATTTAGGTCTTTAATCCACTTTGACTTAGTTTTTGTGTATGGTGAGAGATAGGGGTCTAATTTCAATCCTCTGCATGTGGATATCCAGTTTTCCCAGCATTATTTATTGAAGAGACTGTCCTTTCCACCAATGAATACTCTTGGTGTCTTTATTGAAATCAGTTCACTTTAAATACATGGCTTTATTTCTAGGTTCTCTATTTTGTTCCATTGGTCAGTGTTTCAGCTTTTATGCTGGTACCATACTATTTTGGTTACTATAGCTTTGTAGTATATTTTGAAGTCAGGTAGTGTGATGCCTCCAGCTTTGTTATTTTTGCTCAGGATTGCTTTGGCTCTTTGTGGTCTTTTGTGTTTCCACATGAATTTTAGGATCATTTTTTTTTTTCATCAAAAAATGTCATTGATATTTTGATAGAGATTGCATTGAATCTGTAGGTCATTTTTGGTAGTATAGTCATCTTCGCGGTATTAATTCTCCCAACCCATGAGCATGAAATATCTTTCTATTTCTTTGTGGTCTCTAATTTCTTTCACCTGTGTTTTATAGTTTTCCTCACAGAGATTGATCACCTCTTTTGTTAACTTAATTCCTAGATGGTTTATTTTATTTATTTATTTATTTATTTATTTTGGTAGCTATTGTAAACGAGATTGCTTTCTTGATTTCTTCTTCATCCTGCTCATTATTGGTGCATAGAAATTCTACTGATTTTTATAGGTTGATTTTGTATCCTGTAACTTTACTGAATTTGTTTATCAGCTCTAGAAGTTTTTTGATAGAGTCTTTATGTTTTCTATATATAGGATCATGTCATTTGCAAATAGAGACAATTTGACTTCATCTCTTCCAATCTGCATGCCATTTATTTCTTTCTCTTGCCTAATTACTCTGGCTAGAACTTCCAATACTATGTTGAATAAGAGTGGAGGAAGTGGGAATCATTGTCTTGTTCCAGTTCTTAGAGGAAGAGCTTTCAGCCTTCCCCCATTCATTATGATATTAACTGTTGGTTTGTCATATATGGCCTTTATTGTGCTGAGGTATGTTCCTTCTTTGCCTGTTTTGTTTAGGATTTTTTATCATGAATGATGTTGAATTTTAACAAATGCTTTTTCTGCATCAATTGAGATGATCACATGGTTTTTGTCTACATTCTGTTGATGTGATGTATCACATTTATTGATTTGCATATGTTGAACAAACCTTGCATCCCTGAGATAAATCTCATTTGATCATGGTGGTGAATTTTTTAATATGCTGCCGGATTCAGTTTGCTAATATTTTGTTGAGAATTTTTGCATCAGTGTTCATCAGGGATATTGGCCTATAGCTTTGTTTTTTGTTGTGTCCTTGTCTGGTTTTGATAACAGTGCAATGCTAGCTGTATAGAATGACTTTGGAAGAGCTTCTTCCTCTTCAATTTTTTTGTAAAAGTTTGAAAAGAATTGGTATTAATTCTTTTTTTTTTTTTTAATGCTTGATAGAATTCAGCAGTGAATCCATTCAGTTCTGGGCTTTCTTTAATGGGACATTTTTTATTTTTGATTCAATCTCATTACTTATAATTGATCTGTTCAGGTTTTCTATTTCTTCTTGGTTCAACCACGGTAGGTTGTATGTGTCCAGGAATTTACTCCTTTCTTCTAGGTTTTCCAATTTGTTGGCATATAGTTGTTGTTGATAATAATCTTGAATGATCATTTGTATTTCTGCAGTTTCAGTTGTGATATCTCCTTTTCCATTTCTGATTTTCTTTTTTTCTTAGTTAGTCTAGATAATGGCTTGTCGATTTTGTTTATCTTCTCAAAAAGCAATCTTTTTTTGTCAATCTTTTATACTTTTTGTGTGAGTCAATTTCATTTTCTGCTCTTATCTTGATTTCTTTCCTTCCCCTGATTTTGGATTTGGTTTGTTCATGCTTTTCTAGTTTCTTAAGATGTATTCTTAGGTTATTTATTGGAAACCTTTCTACTTTTTTGATGTAGGCATTTATCACTGTAAACTTCCCTCTTAGTACTGCTTTGGCTGTATTCCATAGGTTTTGGTATGTTGTGTTTCTGTTTTTGTTTGTTACAAGAGATTGTTTAATTTCCTCTTTAACCCATTGGTCATTAAAGAGTATGTTGTTTAATCTCCATGTATTTGTACAGTTTCAAGAGTTTCTCTTGCTATTGATTTCTAGTTTTATTCTATTGTGATCAGAGAAGATACTTGATATGATTTCAATTTTAAAAAATTTGCTCATACTTGTTTAATGGCCTAATATACAGTCAATCCTGGAGAATGTTCCATGTGCTGATGAGAAGAATGTGTATTCTGTAACTGTTAGACGAAATATTCTGTAAAGGTCAGCAAGGTCCATCTATTCTGTAACCCAGTTTAAATTCAATGTGTCTTTGCTGACTTTCTGTTTAAATGATCTATCCAATGCTGAGAGTAACCGCACTCTCACACCTGAGGTGTTGAAGTCCCCAAGTATTATTGTATTGGGGTCTATCTCCGTCTTTAGATTTCATAATATTCACTTTATATATCTGGGTGCTCCTTTGTTGGGTACATATATATTTATAATTGTTATATCCTGTTGTTGAATTGACTCCTTTATCCTTATATAATGACTTCTTTGCCTCTTTTTACAATTTTTGACTTATAGTCTATTTTATATGATATAAGTGTAGCTACTCTTGCTCACTTTTGATTTCTGCTTGCATGGAATATGTTTTCCATCCATCCCTTCACTTTCAGTCTGTGCAAGTTTTACAGGTGAAGCGAGTTTCTCAAAGGTAGCATATAGTTGGATCTTGTATTTTTCCATTCAGCCTGTCTATATTTTTTAACTAGAGAATTTATTTACATTCAAAGTTATTACTGATTGATGAGGACTTACTTCTGCCATTTGTTCATGGTTTTCTGCTGGTTTTGTTTATCTTTTGTTACTTTTTCCCTCTCATTGTTCATCATTGCACTTTGGTGTTTTTCTTTAGTGATAAGGTATGATTCCTTTCTCTTTTCTGTTTGCACACCTGCTTTTCCAGTGAATTTTATCTTTTTGTATGTTTTCTTGATGGTGATTTTCTTGTTTTCCCTTCCAGATGCAGAATGCACTTGAGCACTTCTTGTAAGGCTGAGCCAGTAGTGATGGATTCCCTCAGTTTTTACTTGTCTGTGAAAGACTTCTTCTTCATTCCTGAAGGATAGCTTTGCTAGATATAGTATTTTGGCAGCCAATTTTTTCTTTCAGCATATTGAATATCATTTCATTGTCTCCTGACCTGTACGGTTTCTGCTGAGAAATCAGCTATTAGTCTAATGGAAATTCCCTTATATGTGACCTGTTGCTTTTCTCTTGCTGTTTTTAGAATTCTCTCTTTGCCTTTGCCTTTTGACATTTTGACTATAATGTGCCTTGAAGAGGACCTTTTGGGGTTGAATCTACTTGGGAAATGTTGAGTTTCCTGGGTCTATAGGTCCATATCTCTCCTATGACTTGAAGAGTTTTTAGCTATTTTTTCATTAAATAGGTTTTTGATGGCTTTTTCTTTCTCTTCTTTTTTGGTAATGCCCATAATTCAAATATTTGTTCACTTAATGATGTCCCATAGTTCTTACAGACTTTCTTCACTTATTATTATTATTATTTCTTTTTTTCTCTCTGATTGGGTAATTGCAAATGACCTATCTTCAAATTCAGAGATTCTTTCTTCTGTTTGCTCTAGTCTGCTGTTGAAGCCCTCTATTGCATTTTTTATCTCTGTTATTAAATTCTTCAGCTGCAGGATTGCTGTTTGGTAGTTTTTTATGTTATCTACCCTTTTGTTAGATTTCTCATTCATATCATGAATTATTTTCCTGATTTTATTGGATCATCTGTTTGTATTCTCTTGCATCTCACTGAGTTTTCTTAAGATCATTATTTTGAATTCTTTTTCTGGCAGTTCATTGATTTCCTTTTCTTTGGGGGTCTATCACTGCTTGCGTTCCTTTGGTGGTGTCATGTTTGCTTTCCTTTTCACATTTCTTGCATCTCTGCATTGATCTCTGTGCATCTGGTGAAACAGTTGCCTCTTCCAAAGTTTATAGAGTGGCTTTCACAGACAGAGTCTTTCACCCAGAGTTGAGTCTTAGTGTGCTTATTGAAAAGGGTGTGCTGTTTCTGTTTCTATGTATATGCAGTGATTTCATCTCTGTGCAGGTTCTTCAACCATGATCAACATCACCACTAACTGGGTATCTCAGTGCACTATGTTGTAGAGGTTTGTGACAGCAGCAGTGGTGTAGGTTATTAAGGTCTTCAGTGGCAAAGACTTTTGGGGTCCTCCTGCTCTTTTTCTTTCCACAATGGGGCAACTTTGTCAAGGGGATTTCTCCTGATGTTGGGTCTTCCCCAACCAACAAGGAGCTGCAGTGGTGCTGGGTTCCATGTGCAGGTGCTTGAAACAGCTGTAGAGCCAGGATCCTGGGCTCAGTGTCTCACAAACCTATTGCATCACCCTGGTGTTGAGGTGCAGGTTCACTCTCTGCAGCAGGGTTGGATGATGATTGCCCTCAGTGCCAGGGTCGGTGGCTCTTTGGCCCCTCTGGAAGCTTAGGCTCTGTGAGGTGGGTTATAGCTGTGACTCTGATTCTGCAGGGGAAAGAGTGCTCTGGATGTTTGGGCCTGGGGAGCAGGTTAAATTGGCTGCAATTTGGAAATCAGAGCCAATGGGGCTCAGTTTTCACTCAGTTCCCAGGGGGTGAGTCACCCTGTAATGGTGCCTCTAGCCCCGGAAAGTTGGCACTCAGCATTTTCATAGTGTCTGTGGGGTCAGGCGCAGCAGCAGCAAGAACCCAGAATGATGGGGAATAGCTGTTTTGGGGCCTTGGGGGACAGGAAGCAGCACAGCTCTGACTTAACTACTCAGGGGAAGGGGTGTCTCAGCAGCTCAGTCTTTAGGGGAATAGTCCAGTTCCAAGGATGCAGAGTACTAGAATTCTTTGGCCCATAAGGGCAGGGTATGTTAGCTCAGCCACTGCTCTGGGACTTTTCCCTGGGACTTGTGGTATTATGTCAGCTCAGCTTTAGGATGCACAGTTGCTCAGCTCAGCCAAGCACCTTCTTGGATAAGCAGCTTCTCAGCCAAAATAGCTTTCCCCAGGGGGTGAAGTACCCCTTCAGCTCAGTCTCTGGGTGTGAGGCACAGCCATGACTGGGAGGAGCATTTAAAGATTCCCCCAGAGGGTGTGTGTGCAGCTTTGCAGCTTCAGTCCCAGCCTGAGGGTAAGGGTCACTGCTGCAACTGGGAGGGATGGATTGAGTGGCTCCACCACTGCTTAGTCACTCAGGGTAGGATATAACAGATGCTCTCAGCTTGGCTTGGGGAAGTCAGTTCAAGGGTGGCGTAGTCTCTGGGGTGAAAGGGTATCACTCACCTCTGAGGTAAGACACCCTCCACGAGCAGTTCCAGTTCCAAGATGGTGTAGTAACTATGCAAGCCACGGAGGGTACAGCACAGTGTTGAATCCTCTGGGGGAGCACAACTGTGTGGGCTCCAGGTAGCTCCCTCAGCTGGGCTTAGTGCTGATGTTGACTGATAGTGTTCCCAGTGGTGACAACAATAGGTGTTCAAGGTGTGAATGAGGGCTTTTGTGGTCATCTCACTTACTTCTTCCTTGCAGGGAAAAGTTACTCCTAGTTCCCTCCTCCTCCTAGCTGGGGGATGGGGTGGTGGAAGCCATGTATTTCCTTCCATTCTCTATGTTGCTATTCTGAGTTTCTGTGCTCACTAGCATTTCTGTTACTACTCTGATGTACTCCAGTGCTCTCCTTTAGTTATTTTCATCCAAGTGTATTTCTTTATTCACTGTTTTGTCTGTCTTTGTGGGAGAGACAAATGGTAGAGTCTTCTGGTCAGCCATATTGCTCCATCCTCTCTCTTTGGGCTTCTTTCTTTCCCAATAATACAAAGATAATATTTTGCAAATATTAAACTAATCTTTTTTAAAAAATTCTTCTGTATATCACATTCCCTGGTCATCTATCTGCAACACTGAGCCATGAAGTACATTCCCCCAAGAAGGGTGCCAACAAGTACCCATAGGACAAAGAAGTTATTGTCAAATGTAGCAAGACAATTGTCTTGAAAAAAAAAAAAAAAAAAACAAGCTTCATGGAATTGGAAAAAAAAGATTTCTAAATTTCAAGTCTCTTCATTCTTTATGACAAGACCTGGGCCTGGAGGACTTGGTTATTGATGGAGTTTGGATGTATTGTCCTCCCAAAACTCACGTGAAAATCTGATCCCAATGTGGCAGTGCTGGGAGATATTTTAGTCATGGGGGTAGGTCCCTCATGAATGTATCATTGCTCTCCCTGGGGGATGGGAGTAGCAAGTGAGTTCTCGCTCTATTAGTTCCTGCAAGAGCTTGTTGCTTAAAAGACCCTGGCACCTCCTCTCTCTCTCTTGCTTCCTCTCACCATGTGATCTACTTGCATCTGCTGGCTGCCTGCAGCTTTCTGCCATGAGTAGAAACAGCCTGAGGCCCACACCAGATGCAGCTGTCCCAGAATCATGAGCCAAATAAACCTCTGTTCTTTATAAGTTACCCAGTTTCAGGTACTCTGTTATAGCAACACAAAACGGACTAATACAGTTATTGAGTTTTATCCAAGCAAAGACCAAGTTAGACAGAAAGGAAGTGAGAAGCTCCCCTCTGCTTCTTTGATGGAAAGTAAAATGGAGACAGCAAGGTAAGAGATAGAAGCAGGTTCGCTTCCTTTCTCTTTCTCTTTAGATGGGATCATCTACACATATTGTACGGGGATCCAGAAAAAAGTTCCACTTTCTTCTTTCCCCCTACCCACACCATTCTGGGGAACGGGGACTTAACTGGCTTCCTTGTGTTTCTGGAGAAACTCTGTAAGTGGCCACTTACTATAAGGTGCAGAGAAACAGCAAAACAGCAGCAGCAGGAATTGAGTAGACAGCAAGCCTGATACTGCACCTCTGGCTCTGTATGGTGTGTGTACCACACAAAAAATTCAAAAATGCTCTAGTAATGAGGGGCAACAGTGCTGAGAAATTCAGTG